>NC_090228.1:47030972-47279267 GCF_024489055.1 Chanodichthys erythropterus
TGTAGTCGGGATCTAAATCACTTAAGAGGCAATTTATTAGTCAGAACCAAACATGTATTGTGCACAGTTTTTATTAACTAACTCACAAACACATAACATAACATACACAAAGGGTCACACACATATGTAGGTAAAAATGAGCAATGATAGAGTTGAACCGGAAGAGGAACCGTTAATGGAGCTATAGGAAAAAGTCAAAGACAATCTGGAAAAGAATCATCAGTTTCCTCAGTATTAAAGCACCTTTGCTGACCAAGGTAAGTTTTACAAATCAATACTAAATAGCTGTTTAGTGTTCAAATGTACGATACTTGCAAGATGCCTTTAGTGGCATTTTTCACTGGCTTTTAACCTCTGGTCAAGTCACACCTCTCAGTTGTTGACCGGACCAATGAAGATGTTGTATTTCCGGGTGACAACACGCCTCCTGTCAGGGCTTTTATGACTGAGCAAGATTAACTGGCTGAGTTTTTGAAGAACTATTAAAGATTCTTGTAATACTAATGTGTTGCACAGGTATGGACATACCGCATACACAAGCATTTAAATCTTCCCGCTACGAATGTATAGACACTAAACATGGCATAACTGAAGTTACCTTGAATGTCATAAAACTTATAAATCATAAACCGTGAATACAATGAGTGCAATACAACAACAGTGATAATGGATACCATTTCCTGGGGATATGCATGTTCATTTATAGAACAGTTTGTCTATAAATTAATGCAAGAGAGTCTGTGTTCTGTATGGAAAATGCAGGAAAGATGCAGGTTTTCTGTGTCTCTTCTCTGCTCTCCATGCGGCAACCACATTCTTTAGCGCAATAAACTTGTAACTGAGAACTTCTCGGGGGATGGGGACAGACCCCAGAGTGAGCTTTAAACAATTATTGGTTAACTATAACAAATAACTGTGTCTGATTTGTCTCAGTCGTTACAACATAAAATGGCTTTTGCAAATTTAATTTTATGCGGACACCAAAATGGTGACGTCTCATCTTTGACCCTCAAACTGCTGATTCATTCAAGAATGAGGCAGTTGTTTATGAATGAACCATTGAATCTTTGACTCAACCGATTCTTTCAAAATGCTGAATCATTCAGTAATGCAACAACTGCTGTGAGACATAGACAGGGTATATTTTTTGCTGCTGAAATAGATAGTCGGTCCAGTGTTTCTCAAGCGTGCACGAGTCCTAAAAGTGACGCCAAAGCGTCTCGATCGCCCCCAGTTGGCTGGAAGCAGTATAGGTCATAAACCCCGACCTCTCCACGAAATGTAATGGAATGTGAGACAAACTAAACAATCAATTTACACTTTGAAGTGTTTTTTTTTTTTTTTTTCCAAAGACGGTTTCTGCCATTTTAGACAGTTTTTATCACACTGGTGTTAGTTTCAAGTGTTCATTCTAAAAATCTTCTAAATAAGTTTGGTTTTGGTTAGTTATTTGATGATATAAAAACGGCAGCCAGATTGACAGCTTCTCTGAGTGAAGTAGTCACTGAGGCGCCAACTGACTTTTTTCTGGATCTTTGTGAGGAGACTGGAGCTTTATCTTTAATTTCTACATTTCCATAACTGTTTATTTCACACCGGCACAATGAGTTGTTCTGAGTTTGGGTGAGACCTTGATATCACGGCTCTACTTCGTGTTCACTACTGCACAGACTCGGGCTCCACGTTCATATATATATATATATATATATATATATTTTTTTTTTTTTTTTTTTTTTTTTTTTTACAGTCTATGATGTTTCTATTGAGCGCTTACAGGACATTTATTTTATAAACTTATTACTTTTAGAGTTAAAAAAAAATATTTGAAAGCACTGAATAAAAAATACTGACACTGACAGTATATAACTATAGCTTTATCAAAAGCAAAGTGTCTGTATAAAAAACTGCCTATGAGCACGCTTTCAAAAGAAATAAGGCGTAAAAACAACAATAAAAAATATTAAATTATAAAAGTGCCACAATTGTCCCACTATCACGTGCAGGGGTGGCATTTTGCTCCTATAAATGGGTAATAGAACTACAAAAAGAGTTTTAAATTCATGATTTAATATTAATGGGATTTTTATTTATGTAATATTTTAATTCTAGGTGTTTATTTATGTAAATGTTGCATGATGTGATGTTTTAAAGGGATCCCCTGGTGTTAAGACTTGTATGGCTGAATATAATGTAAATGATAAAATGTCTCTTACTGAAATATGTAGTATAAACCCATGAAAGATTTTCGTTATTTAAAAAATCCATGGCAAATTTGGACAATGAGGCGCCATTATATTCAGCTGCACAGTGCTTTATATGTCAGTGACGTCAAATGTTTGCACTCATGCTCTACTGACACTATCCTGTTGCTATTTTTACCACAACACAACTCAGAATATAATATACGATGCCACATTGTGCAGCTTTTGATTGTAATTTTCAGTCGATGAGCCACAAGAGAAGTGATTCAAGTCTTTACTAGCGATAAGAGGAGAAAAGAATGGGACGCTGTGCAGAATGTGGACGAATAAAACTTCCCAAAGACCCACGTCTTTGTTTTCTTCACTTAAGCTCTGATGCCTTTGAAACTTTTAGTAGAGCACAGCTGAAAGAGCTTACAGTTGCTGATGGATATAAGTGAAATGCTTTAACCAAATGCAGCGCCTGTCCTGGAGTCTGATGAGGGCAGCCCATAACACATCTCGACTGAGACAGACTGCCTCAAAGCTTGTGTGCGCTGATGCACAAAATATCTGTGATAGCATAAAACAGTAGCATCTTCTCTGCATGTTATCTGTGTGTAATGCATTCAGGTGATCAGACGATTTTAACACGTCAATCATACAACAGTAGTTCAAATAGCCACAGAGACATTGCACAGCTTCGATGTTTTCATCCTCACTAATTTTGCACTCTGGCTCAAACTGAAAAGGCCGATCTGGTTTTAAAAGGAACCCTGCAGATATTAAGACCTGTATGCATTACTAGATTACTGTTGCACCAAAACATACAGATGCAGAACACAAATATCAAAGGCATCAGGGCTAAAGTGGAGAAGAAAAAGACACGGTCTTTAGGAAGTTTTGTTCATCCACATTCTTCACAACGTCCCATTCTTTTCTCCTCTTATCGCTAGTAAAGCAGTAAAGACTTTGCATCGCTTCTCTCGTTGCCCTTCAACTGGAAATTACAACCAAAAGCTGCACAATGTGGCATCGTATATTATATTCTGAGTTGTGTTGTGGTAAAAATAGCAACAGGATAGTGTCAGAAGAGCATGAGTGCAAACATTTGACATCATCGACATATAACGCACTGTGCAGCTAAACAAAATGGTGCCGCCATTGTCCAAATATGTATGGTTTTTTTAAATATCATAAATCTTTCTTGGGTTTTCTACTACATATTTCATTAAGAGACATCATTTATGTTATATTAGGCCATACAAGTCTTAACACTGGGTGTCCCTTTAAGGAAGCAACTGTGTGAAGGTGTGTGTGTGTGTGTGTGTGTGTGTGTGTGGAAGAGAAGGTGTCTGTGGTTTCATGTGCAAAATGACACTGCAGGAGCTTCTGATCTGCTTCTCTCAGGCTTTTTACACGACAAACATTGCAAAGATGAGCTCATAAAACAGAGTATAATAAATAAAAAAACGGGCAAGTCAGAAGGATTTTCATGAGAAACTGGAGAAATAACCGTGGTCATCTGTGTGCCCTCGATGAGTGAGTATCTGTCTTGTCTTCTCTTCTTGTTTCTTCTGAAGGTCTGTGGCTTATTTTAGTTTTAGACATGAGGCCAACCATGACCTATAACTATAAATAAATAAGTCATGCAGTATATAAACAAAGCAGTTTAAACTTTTACAACTAGATTTTTTTTATTTATGACTCATTTGATGATTTATTTAAAGAATATTTGACCCCACACCACCAATATACTTCTGTTTGATTATTTGCTTACATATTCTTAAATATGGGGGGAAAATACAGAGATGTATCATGAAACAGGAAGTTGAAGTTTCTGAAAAGAGCTAACAGGAACTATGAAAAAAAAAAAAAAAAGACAGAGCCCACACAAAACAGAGTCGTGCCATTAGTGAGTGAGAACCAGTCATGAGGGACCATTTATATCTTTTCTTCTTTATGATTCAGTTTAGTTCTGGTAAGTTAAGATGTTTATTTATTTATTTTTTAATTTACGAGGAACTGGTGTGAGATCAGTGTATCAAGTGGTTGTAGTTATTTAAAACATTTTTTAAAAATAAAGCATCTTTTAAGAAAATTGTATTTTGTAGTTTTTCTAAGATAAGTCTGTCTATTCACACATGCAGAATGTTGAATGAACAGCTCTGCAATTGACAAATTCTTAAAGGATGAAACAGACATTTTGATTGTATAATAAATCAGGAATGCAACTTTTTTTAATAGTGAAGTATTGCATACAGAAACTGAATGTGATGAGATTTGAGCAACATTGTCTTTCTATGTTCATTAAAAGTCACTAAGGTTTGAATAAAGGCCCTCACAACATTTTCAAAATCACGTTAATTTACATTAACATAACTTACATTGTGTTAAACTACAAGTTTCTGATCAAAAATCCTTCAGAGATTAAGTAGTTGATATTAAATGTCCAGTTCGTTCAAAGAAGAGAATTACTGTGAGATCTAATAAACACAATAAAGTGCTGCTCATGAACACAAACCTGAAGCTCTTCTCAGCTTTTTCCTGATTATTATATATTCCAGTAAAGCCCATTTGTAAGTTTTTGACAAACTCTCTTGTTTTCAAGCTGTATTCTTTCAAATGAGCGGCAGACAATAGAAATAACAGGATACACAGGTGGATCAGTGGTGCTGCCCTGCTCCTGCGCTCATCCTCAGGCTACAGTCAACACATTCACATGGCAGTTTCAACACAGTGGACGATGGATTCCAGTATTTGAGGATGAGAAGTACAGCGGCAGACGTGTGCTGTTTAATGAAAGTTCTCCACAAAATCTGTCTCTTCTCATTTCTGACCTCAGACAGGAAGATCAAGGGTACTATAGGTGTGAGACTAAACAATATACATCCATTCAGTTAACAGTGAAGGGTAAGTGATGCTTCTTCTAGAAATATCAATCGCTCTTGTTAGACATGATTGACAGCTCAGGAATAGACATTCAATTGTTCATTTTTTACAAAATTATTATTTGAAAATAAAGAAATTTGGAGAACCAGTGACAGACTTTAAATTGTACATTCACTGACCTTTGACTTTCACTTGTTCTCACTACAATGTGGCTCATTCATGGCTTTTTTCTTGTTTAAATATTTTTTTAGGCTGTGATTTGGTTCAGAACACAAAGGCAGTGAATGAGGTGACAGGATATTCAGGAGAGTCTGTGGTTCTGCCCTGCTCATGCTCTGAACTACTGGCTAAACCTGAACAGATACGATGGATGTATATTGTAGAAAAAACTTATAAGGAAATTTACCCAAATGAAAAGATTGAGAAGCACAAGAACAGAGTCAAACTGTTGAATCAAACATCTCCAGGAAATATCTCTACACATATCAGCACTGACCGCAGAGGACAAAGGAGACTATATCTGTTCTGTCTCGTCTCAAACAGTCTCCTACAGACTTAGTGTTGAAGGTAGTTTTGTTCTCTTGATGTTACTTTGATCATCATTACTACTGATTTTATGAAGAATCTAAATATGTAGAGGAATGAGGTAAACTTGTAGGATGACATGCTGTTTACATTGTTATATTATCATTGACAGTTACTCTCAGGACAGAGAAACCACACATCCATACAGTTACTCTCGGGACAGAGAAACCACACATCCATACATCCATCAGTTTATCAACACTTCAACCTTCACACCAAACACAAGAACTTGAACCACCTCGACAACCACACGACACATCTCAATGTAAGTCAAAGGCTTGGTTTGCTTTTCATTATTCAACAATGATGATTACAATAATGTATTTTTCCCATGAACATGTCAACAGCCCTGTATGTTTCTCCACAGATCTCTTCATTCTAGTGGCAGTGTTTCCCTTAGCACTGATTCTGACATTTCTGGCTTTATCTTCTAGATATGCAAAGGTACATAAACACATTCTTACAGTATATTGTAAATGACACCTAATGGGCCCTAGCAATGTTCTGGTTTAAAAACTATTGGTTACTTGTTTTTTGCCAAATGCACATGCCTATCGCCTTATTTTTACAGTTTACTGCAATTTGATATTCTTTTCATTAAAAATGCAAAAGTTTCCATTTTCAAGCAACCCAAACACTGTTGTCATGTAAATGAATGGCCAAAACGCATGAAAAGTTTCCATTTTTAGTTGAAAACATTGTTGTGTAAACAGCCCCTAAGAAAAGTGGGGATTAAACACCAACACCTGACTTGAATAAACTTAACAAATGAGTTGTGGCTAAAGCAGTTTCATTTAAGGTCATTGACGTTCACGCAATCCCACTAATTTGATCCAGGTTAACCTATTCAAGATAATCGCACGTGCAAAATTTTCCTAAGCAGCCCTAGAGTTCGATCATGGATCAGATCGATCCACCATAGGAAACTAAATATATTTTGACACATGGGCCCTCATTTATCAATATTTAACTTTTCTTAAACATCATGGATCAAATCGATCCACCATAGGAAACATCATATATTTTGTGCTGTTTTATGTGTTTGACACATGGTGTTTTCCTCAGTGCATAACTTACATTTCACAGGTTTATTCTCCATCTGTAAATGTTAGACAGTCATGCAAATATTTCAATTTCGCATGTGCACCAAACAAATGGAACGCAATAGAATAGGAGCAAAATAATTCTGATTAAAATACAAATTTTGCTAAAATATTTGTTGTTGGATATTAACTGTAAAGGGACTATTATAATGGGGTAAATCAAATGTAGGTTAATATAGCCTACTGTAGGCCAATTATTCAGCTCAGATTCATCTTACCAATTAACATTTAGTCTGCTTATGTTATTATTTATTTTAAAATAACCATAAAAGGTACTAAAGCTGCCAAAAACCAGGAAAAATAAACAGACAGAAATGTATTCATATATTTTAAAACAATCAAATTAAATCTTGGGCACAAAACATTCAGCCAGTAAGAAAAGAAAATCTGTAGGTTACACACACATTTCTCACCATTTGTATCACTTCTTGAAGCAGTACTACATACTACACTTGTTGCACCATGAACTGTAGTTTTAAGATTTTTTTAGGTGAGAATGTAGTTGTTTAGATCTGAAATATGTGACTGATATTTAATTATAGCACCTATTTTACAATTTGTTTAGATGTTTTTGGAGATACGAGCTCCAGGCTATCAGCGGCCGTTCAGTGTTCGTGTACCCGTCGAGAACAGCTTCATCTCGGCCAGTGCTTCAGGGATTTGCCGCTGCCTCTTACAGTGGTTAAACATGGGATATAATTAATTTTGGGTACATAAAACGGGCAATCTTTGGTTTTATTAATCTATTACTTGTTCAAGAACAAATCAAATTGGGCTATGTTAAATTTAATAATTTAATATTAATTATTAAACCTTCTGTGTCGTTGGCAACACATCAAACCAAGCTGTATTCATGTTATCGTAACTCTTCAACCAATTGCACATTATCAAAATAATTCAAATGGCTCCTGACCGTAGACAAAATATACTTTTCAGCAGTATACAGCTTATTACAGTAATTTCTTGTTTTTCCTTAATGAAATTACGGCAGCTTTCTGGGAGAGCGGGAAGAAAGGATTTTAACAGAGAGATACGGAAGCGTGGCAGGTTAGAGTTCTGGATTGCATAAAATATTAAAAGAAACAAACAAAAACATCGTGAAGAAGAAATACTCAACACAAGAAGGGATTGGGCTGATTTTTTATAAGACTTTAGAGCAGGTTGAGCGACTCTTTCACATGTGGTGTGTGAATGTAGTTCCAGTGTGGACAAAAATCTTACATGTCACTTCTGCAGGCTGCTTCTTACTCTGTGAGAATAACAGTCACTCTTTTCATAGCTTTTGCAGCTCTGAGACACTCGCATGGTATTTCTCCTGCTCTTTGTCTAGCAAAAAAATCCCTCATCACTAAATGAAAGCTTAAAATAAAGTCCTGATTATTTCAGGGGCCTCGTCACAAGTCCATTGTTTTTGAATTTCTGTGTTACTTTTGCTATATTTTCACACTTAAAACAATGATTTGGTAATCCTCTTGTACCACTGTCCTCTTTTGTGTCTCCTGACAGTTCAGTCTGAGAATGATTCAGTGGGCTATATAACACTTTTAATTGTCAAGAAATGACTTCTCTTTAAATGTTTTGGTTCAACATACTTACCTGTTGATCAAACATCGCCTTAAACTTACACCAGAAAATTTTAATTTAGTAACTTTCAGGAGGGTGTACTCATTTTTGCAACACAACATTTTATCACTTATTTTCCTGAATAATTTTGACAAGGGTCTTTGGTAATTGAATAAGCAGACTTGCTGGAACATTATATCTCTAAAGAACCCTAACATGTCTTCTAAGTAAAGAGAAATTGCTGAATTTAAGTTTCAGAGGTTATGCTGTGTATATACATATTTAGGCACTGTGTGTGTGTGTGTGTGTGTGTGTGTGTGTGTGTGTGTGTGTGGGTGGGTGGGTGGGTGGGTGGGTGGGTGGGTGGGTGTGTGTGTGTGTGTGTGTGTGTGTGTGTGTGTGTGTTTTTATATATATAATATATGTATGTATGTATGTATGACTGCAATGATAAATGATACAAGATGACTTACAAACGTGTTCAATTATGTTGTATAATATCAATTGTTTATGTTAATATTTATAACAACGTTAACAAACATTTGATATACAATTAATCTGAACATGTTTGTAGGTCTACATTGTATTTATCATTGTAGCCTTATTTAAGTTGATTTTCTATTTACAGTATATTTATGTTTGGACTGATAGTGGTTAATAAAGTAAAATAATTGTATGTGAGAGAGTCAGCTGTAATATCATTGCGTTCCTATTGGTCAGTGTTAGAGGAGCTCAATTTAGCCTGACAGTTAGCCTGCTCTGGACCAGGTTAGATTCCCAGCATAAGTTGTCAGAGTAACTGATTTTAAGCATGCTTTATAAAACAGAATCCACCGATAATAAGTCTGACTAACCAAAATAAGCCTGGCTTGTATTCTATTCTTGTTTTATGGAACAGCCCTCGGGATAAGCTGGTTTTATTCTGTTGTTTTTGAAAAAGCACCTCATTCTGAGTGGCAGAATTTAAGTTTATTTGAAGATATAAGACGTTTTAAGTTAAATTCTGATGTTAGAATGTTTCAAAACTTCCTGTCTGAGAATATTTATGGAAGCTTGTTTCTGCCACAGAATAAAAAATAAAACTGCAATTACAAATGGTTTCATGCAATGCTGTCTATGCAAATGTAAATTCTGGTATGAACACAATCTTTTCCTCTTTCTCCAGGATGAAGTGGCATGTTCTGCTATAGTCTATGTTGAAACGGCATTCCCACCAGATCACACACAGAATGATGCAGTGGAGCTCACTGAGTATGTCAATACCAATGCTGAACGGACTTAACTCCCCCCCCCCCCCACCCGTTTTTTTGTCATTTTAAACAGAATTCACATTCACAGTGTTTATTCTAGTAATTGAGCTTATGTCCTTTGCATGTTACAGTACATGGGCAAATGGGGAGATGATCTTCTAATATGTCTGTCTATTACAGTAATTTCTGTTAGAAAAAGTCTTAATCTCTTTTCCTGTATGGATGTTGATATGCTGGAACAGAGGAAGAACCTCACCAAACTGTTGCCACACAGTTGAAAGCATACTAAAGTGAGACACTGTTCATTTGTCATCACATGTTAGTTTTATGATTGCCGCTGTATTTTTTTCTTTCAGGTTTTTTTTTTTTTTTTTTAATTTTAGTCCTCATTTTACTAATTTAGTCCCTCATACTGCTAATGAGCATTTTTGATTTATGTATTGAAACAGCCTTGAACAGTATATTTTGTGCAACATGTCTAAAACTGCTATAATGACCTGCTTACTGGCAAAACAAAAAAACTATGTCATAATCACTGTCATGTCATTTTTATTGAGAAATCCTGCTGTTAAAATAACTATTGGATGAAGAACAAGAATAGAGGAACAAGGAAAATATTTCTGTTTTTGCGTGATAAACATAGGTTAAATTGGGATTTGTTTTGTCATCTAGATCAGGGGTTCCCAAACTTTTCAGTCCACGACCCACAAAATAATGATGCCAGTGTCTCGCGACCCCCACTATCTTCGGAGGTGGTTAAAGTATACAAACATTGTGCACAATGGCACACAACACCTGTTTCACACATAGGTCTACTCTGTTTGCATTGTGTATGCAGTCGCCCATATTAACGGTTAGAGCGTTCACACTGCACACGG
The DNA here is from genome assembly GCF_024489055.1 of Chanodichthys erythropterus. Lineage (NCBI taxonomy): Eukaryota > Metazoa > Chordata > Actinopteri > Cypriniformes > Xenocyprididae > Chanodichthys > Chanodichthys erythropterus. The sequence goes on from NC_090228.1 coordinate 47,041,424, forward strand.
ATGTGATTATGTACAATCTATTTTTGCTTCACTGCACCACGCTGAATTAAAACGGAAAAACACGAAATATTCTCCATTCATTTTAACCAATAAAAAAGTGATTGTAACGATCAGTTTCTGTGGTTATTTTAATAACAAATGTCGAGAGCGCATCAATGTATTGCGTGAGCACAAAACTCTCAGCTCCACTTAACGCTGGTTTCTTTGGGAAGCAAGGTTATCTTTCCCTCACAACCAAAAACACACTTCTTTGGTGACATTGTTGATTTTGTGCAGTCCTGTGACCTGTCGCTGCCGACGACTTCCATAAACCCGAACGTGCGTTGATGGGCGTGCTATTGCTTTCTCACTATGGTCGGCGTGCGCGCGCGCCCTTCCGGGAAAAGTGCCCGTATAAGGAAATTCCGCCCTCGTTGACGTCACTCAGGACCATGCTTGAAAAACAAATCCGACACCTGTGACGATTTGGAAGAGAATTTTTGGAACAGAAATACTCCGTCATACTTCCAACTTGTGTTTTGAAACTTTGGCCATGTTTCGCATGAGAATCCAACTCTTTTACAGTGTACATAAGTCAGAATACATGAAATAGCATTATACCTCCCCTTTAAAGTTTCTGTTGCACAGTCAACACTTTATTTTGCTTCGGGTAAAGCAAGGAAAATGACACCTTACCTGGCATTTAGGTTAACAAGGAGACATAAAGATAGCACTCGTATCTTCATGAAGGTGGAAAAACAAAGTTCTCCATGACCTGAGGGATTTCTTGTAAAAAGATTTAAAAGGAAAGAAAAAACGAGTCGTCTGCTTGTCTATTTTAATTTTTAATTTAAAGTGTTTGTGATTTTCATAAAGCTTATGTTTAAATGTTTTGATTTATATTTTACGTTGCTCATGCAAGTGGCAAAAGTATACTTTATATTAATATAAAGTAATAAATTGAATAAAAATTTTAAATGTAGAATGTTTAAACGTGACATCTATTAAATACAGTGTACAAAGAGAATCGCAATACTGACACACCACGTTCAGTAACAACTTTTGGATTTGAAATAAAAATAAGTAAATGTTGTGTTTGTGATAAACAGCCAGTTGCGCACTGCAAACACAGCATATGTGAAAACACAATAGCGCGTGCTGCAAAGGCATGACGGTGGAGCTTCTCCGCTCTCTCTCGCGACCCCCACTTTGGGAACCCCTGATCTAGATGCTGGCAATGTGCAAATCTACATCTGATGACAATAACATTTTTTTTCAGAATCAAATGTAGGAATAAATGAATACAGGAGAGAATATGAATACAAAATATAGGGCCTGACATTAAGCCTTGTCTTGTGCTTGTCTGAGTAAAGTTACTTGTCCGAAGAAATTTTTTTTTGGTGTAAATATAATTTATTCTGCAATATTCTCATCAGTGTTAACTTTTACATATTTAAATCTGCATATTAATTAATATTTACCACAAGGGCATTTTTTCTTGATCAGACAACATTACCCCTAAGATTAGGCAGGTTATTGGTGGTCTATCATCCTCTGATTGTGGTGACATAAGAAATTTGGGTATTTTTAACAGATCAATGTGTCTTAACAGTCATGTTAAGTCTGTAGTTTGTTCCTGTTTTTTCCATCTCAGGAACATTGCTAAGATTAGATCTATGGTTTCGAAAAAAGAAATGGAGATGCTTGTTCATGCTTTTATTTCTTCACGATTGGATTATTGTAATGTTTTGTACACGTTTAAACAAATCTTCTATGGATCGATTACAAGTTGTACAGAATGCAGCTGCCAGGCTTTTAAATAGATCCAGCAGAAGGTCACATGTTACTCCTGTGCTTAAAGCTCTCCATTGGCTTCCTATTCATTTTAGAGTGCATTTCAAAATTTTAGTTAACACTTACAGGGCCTTGCATGATCAAGCACCCTCGTATAAGCAGGATCTCTTACATGCACACGCCCCTGGTCGGTATCTGAGGTCTTCAGGCCAAGACCTTTAAACTATTCCCAGAACACATCTTAAAGGGATAGTTCACCCAAAAATGAAAATTCTGTCAGTAATTACTCACCCTCATGTTGATACAGCCATGTAAGTCTTTCTTTCATCTTCGGATCACAAATTAATATTTTTGTGATTAAATATGAGCGGTGGAATACTCCTCCATTGGCTTTAAGGGGGCCCAAACTTGTCCGTCCAGAAATTCAGTGAAGAAAATGTTTAAGTAGTCCATGCCACTACAGTGGCTCAACCGTACGTTTCTCAAGCGACGATAATACTTTTCGTGCGAAAAAAACAAAAAAAGAACGACTTTATTCAACTATTCATTTTCTCTCTTGTAGGCCTCTGACGTTAGTTCACGAGAGCTCCATGACGCATGCGCGAGAACTAAACTGACGACGGTCTTCTTCTACTACTACTTGTTACTGGCTGCTCACTCCTTAGGAGTATTACCGCCACCTAGTGTTCAAGATGAAGTGCTGGCATAGCCGGAAGCGCTAAACTTTGTTTACAAGCAGGTGAACGCGCGCGCTGTAAGCTATTGAATTCGACATTGATCATGCTTTTGGTCTCGCTCTAAGTAATTGTTTACAATGGTTAGAAAGTGTGCATTTCCTGGATGTCCGAATCGTGAAAAACTAATGAGTAAACGTAAAGGTGCCTTAACATTGCCACAAAATGAACGGCTTACCTTTCACCGTTTCCCATCAAATGATCGTGAGCGACTGAATCTATGGCTGCTGGCTGTTCAACGGGATGTTAATTTACCGATTCATTTCGTCAAGCACATGAAGTTGTGCAGTGAACATTTCTCTCCAGATGACTTCAAATCAGTTCAATAAAAAAGATTACTGAAATCAACAGCTGTGCCCAACTTGTTTATACAGACCAACAAGGTAAGTGGAAGCAGTATGTGGTAATTGTTAAAGTCATGATACACTCATTTAGTTTTGTCTTTATTTGTATATGGCTATATATTAAATAAAAAAAACATAATACATGATACAGTGAATTAAAGCTGAGTTACAACATTGACTTGAAATGTTTTAGGAATCAAAGGATCCATCACAACTCAGTCAGGACCCCCAGTCAGCAGGTCCATGTCGAATTCAATAGCTTACATACAGCGCGCGCGTTCACCTGCTTGTAAACAAAGTTTAGCGCTTCCGGCTATGCCAGCACTTCATCTTGAACACTAGGTGGCGGTAATACTCCTAAGGAGTGAGCAGCCAGTAACAAGTAGTAGTAGAAGAAGACCGTCGTCAGTTTAGTTCTCGCGCATGCGTCATGGAGCTCTCGTGAATTAACGTCAGAGGCCTACAAGAGAGAAAATGAATAGTTGAATAAAGTCGTTCTTTTTTTGTTTTTTTCGCACGAAAAGTATTATTGTCGCTTGAGAAACGTACGGTTGAGCCACTGTAGTGGCATGGACTATTTAAACATTTTCTTCACTGACTTTCTGGACGGACAAGTTTGGGCCCCCTTAAAGCCAATGGAGGAGTATTCCACCGCTCATATTTAATCACAAAAATATTAATTTGTGATCCGAAGATGAAAGAAAGACTTACATGGTTGTATCATGGTTGTATTCATTTTTGGGTGAACTATCCCTTTAAGACAAGAGGTCGTGCTTTCTGTGCAGTGGCTCCAAGACTCTTGAACTCTCTTCCTTTAATGTTGAGAACTATTGGTTCTAAAGAAGCATCTTTTTGGACAAGCTTTTAATTGACAATTTGATTTGCCTGTCTGTATTGATGGTACTTGTACAGTATATTTGTTTATTTATCTTATTTATTTTTATTGTAAAGCACTTTGTGACACCTCTTTGTCTGTGATAAGTGCTATATAAATAAATTTTACTTATATTGTTCTCAAGCTGTTTTATTGATGTTTTTCCGCAGTTGAAACACAAATAAAGTGATTACATGAGACATGATCTCATGTAATCACTTTCAACATACCTTTGATGTTCATGCATGTTTTTGGCACTGGTTTGAACTACAGATGATTCATAAGGTCAAAAAGAGCCTGCTTTAACATCACTATTTTTAAACTGTTGCTTTAAAATTCAACACGAGTGATTTTCTTCTCAAAAATCAGTATATATGAGTTGCAGTCTAACACATTTTTCCACACCCTTTTGATTAACAGGATATAGGCCCTGATTATCGGCAGTTTTTATACAATCGGTCGATAGTGAAGATTTTATTGGCAGATACCGATTGTTGACTTCCGGTGAGATGTCATTTGCTGGTGTGTTGAGCATCAGTAGTTTAATACTTAGTTTATAATCAGAATATAGTCACTTAAATAGTCAGGCATAGCATTAATTTAGTTATTCAAACGTAAGCATACAATATAAATAAATAAATAAATACCTCTGTAAGAGGCAGAGATCCATTTGCAAGCTTTAATTAAAGTAAGCGTGGTCGTACAGGCAGGGTCTAGGCAGGGGCAAACAGGAACAGCAAGGGCTAGGCAGAATCGTTGTCAGGATACAGGCAGTAGATCAGGGCAGGCAGACATTGTTCACAGTCCAGATAACAATAAACAGTCCAAAGGCAGAAGGCAGAGAATCATAAACCAGAAACAGGCAGGATCAATAACAGACAGGCAGACAGGATACAAACGCTCAGAATTGTCACAGGAGTAAACAAGACCTCGCAATGAGGTGGTGTGTGAGTGAGTCTTAAATAGTCCAGGTAAAGAGCTTCAATTGGTGGAGTGAGTGCATGTGATAGGCAAGGGAGGATTATGGGAAATGGAGCCCGGAGTGAACAGGAACGTGACAACCTCAGTGTTCCTCTTCGGCTAAATTCAATTCGACCATCAGTTTTCACACTTTTATGTGAAAAAAAGCTTCAAAAATTAAATATTTATTTTGCACTTTAGTTAGATTAATTGAATAAAATGTGTGTTTTTACAAGTGTGCTGAAATCATTGATCTTGCGCTGCACTGACTGACAGCTGCTGTGATTATAAAGGGAAGCGTGGTGCTCGCTTTCTGTGTCATTCATTCACAAGAAAAGTCATTTTTCTTAGGATTTTTTGAGTATTTCACACTTGACATTGACAAAATATATTTTCAAACCTAGTTATTTTATAATGTTTATAATATTTAGTCAAAAACGAAGTGAAAAACAATTAGAGGAAATGGCTGATATATGCGCAAATAAATGCTACTCTGCCACCACCTGTTGGTTAAAGTGGTAATTATCGACTTTTTTATTTTTAAATAAGTGTTTTCTGTCAAATCTTTAATGTCCTACATTTTTAAACGTTCGGTTTTACAATGAAGACAATCTCAGAAGGATGAACAAATAGTGTTTTTGGTCATCACATTAAAAATAACATTTGAAGTGCTGGGGTAAAAATGTGCTTGTGTGTCTAATTACAGACACAGCGTTTTTTAAACGGTTCCAGTTACAGTTACTTCAGTTACTTCAGTTACGTAACACCTGGTGTTAAGACTTGTATGGCTTGTGTGTCCACATTCTTCAAAACTTCCCATTCTTTCTCCTCTTATCGCTAGTAAAGCAGTAAAGACTTACATCGCTTCTCTCGTTGCCCTTCGACTGGAAAATACAACCAAAAGCTGCACAATGTGGCATCATATATTATATTCAGAGTTGTGTTGCAGAATAAATAGCAACAGGATAGTGTCAGTAGAGCATGAGTGCAAACATTTGACGTCATCGACATAACGCACTGTGTACCTAAACAAAATGGTGCCCACATTGTCCAAATATGTATGGATTATTTAAATAACGTAAATCTTTCATGGGGTTTTTACTACATTCTTCAGTAAGAGACATCATTTACGTTATATTAAGCCATACAAGTCTTAACACCGGGTGTTCCCTTTATGGAATCAACTGTATGTATTTGTGTGTGTGAAGGCGTCTGTGGTTTCATGTACAAAGCGACACTGCAAGAGCTACTGATCTGCTTCACTTTTTACACAACAAACATTGCAAAGATGAGCTCATAAAACAGAGTATAATAAATAAAAAAACGGGCAAGTCAGAAGCATTTTCATGAGAACCTGGAGAAATAACTGTGGCTTATTTTAGTTTTAGACATGAGGTCAATCATGACCTATGACAGTGTTTTTTATTTATGACTCATTTGATGATTTATATAAAGAATATTTGACCCCACACCACCAATATAGTCCTGTTTGATTATTTGCTTACATATTGCTTAAATACGGGGAAAAAAATACAGAGATGTATCATGAAACAGGAAGTTGGAGTTTCAGAAAAGAGCTAACAGGAACTAAAAAAGAAAAGAAAAAAGACAGAGTCCACACAAAACAGAGTCGTGCCATTAGTGAGTGAGAACCAGTCATGAGGGACAATTTATATCTTTTCTTCTTTATGATTCAGTTTAGTTCTGGTAAGTTCAGGCTTTTATTGATTTATCTTTTAATTTATGAGGAACTGTTGTGAGATCAGTGTGATGTAGTTGTAGTTATTTAAAACATCAGTTTAAAACATATCTAAAAACATTTTTTTTAAATAAAGCATCTTTTAAGATTTTTTTTTTTTTTGTAGTTCTTCTAAGATAGGACTGTGTCTGTTCACACATACAGAACGTTGAATTCATTTGTCAATTGCAGAGATATTCAAACTGAAATGGTCTTTGAATTCCTAAAAGATGAAAAAGACATTTTGGTTGTTGTATAATAAATCAGGAGGGCAGCTTCTTTTTTTCTTTAATAGTGAAATAATGCATACAGAAACTAAAAAATTGTATTTGTGTAAAACATTTTTATATATATATATATATATATAACTTTTTTATATAAATAAAACAATGTGATGAGATTTGAGCAACATTGTCTTTCTATGTTCATTAAAAGTCACTAAGGTTTGAATGAAGGCCATCACAACATTTTCAAAATCATGTTCATTTACATTAACATAACTTACATTGTGTTAAACTACAAGTTTCTGATCAAAAATCCTTCAGAGATGAAGTTGTTGATATTAAATGTCCAGTTCGTTCAAAGAAGAGAATTACTGTGAGATCTAATAAACACAATAAAGTGCTGCTCATGAACACAAACCTGAAGCTCTTCTCAGCTTTTTCCTGATTATTATATATTCCAGTAAAGCCCATTTGTAAGTTTTTGACAAACTCTCTTGTTTTCAAGCTGTATTCTTTCAAATGAGCGGCAGACAATATACATAACAGGATACACAGATGGATCAGTGGTGCTGCCCTGCTCCTGCGCTCATCCTCAGTCTACAGTCAACACATTCACATGGCAGTTTCTTGGCAGTGGACAACAAAGAATTCCAGTATTTGAGGATGAGAAGTACAGTGGCAGACGTGTGCTGTTTAATGAAAGTTCTCCACAAAATCTGTCTCTTCTCATTTCTGACCTCAGAAAGGAAGATCAAGGGTACTATAGATGTGAGACTAAACAATCTACATCCATTCATTTAGCAGTGAAGGGTAATGATGCTTCTTCTGGAAATGTGAATCGCTCTTGTTAGACATGATTGACAGCTCAGGAATAGACATTCAATTGTTCTTTTTATAAAATTATTATTTGAAAATAAAGAAATTTGCAGAACCAGTGACAGACTTTAAATTGTACATTCACTGACCTTTGACTTTCACTTGTTCTTACTACAATGTGGGTCATTCATGGCTTTTTTCTTGTATTAATATTTTTAGGCTGTGATTTGGTTCAGAGCACAGAGAAACTGAATGAGGTGACTGGATATGCAGGAGAGTCTGTGGTTCTGCCCTGCTCATGCTCTGAACTACTGGCTAAACCTGAACAGATACAATGGAGGTATTTTGTAGAAAACACTTTTAAGGAAATTTACCCAAATGAAAAGACTGAGAGGCACAAGAACAGAGTCAAACTGTTGAATCAAACATCTCCAGGAAATCTCTCTCTACACATATCAGCACTGACCGCAGAGGACAAAGGAGACTATATTTGTTCTGTCTCATTTCAAAGAGTCACATACAGACTTCATGTTGAAGGTAGTTTTGTTCTGTGCTGATGTTACTTTGATCATCATTACTACTGATTTTATGAGGAATAAGGTAAACTTGTAGGATGACATGCTGTTTGCATTGTTATATTATCATTGACAGTTATTCTCAGGACAGAGAAACCACACATCCATACAGTTACTCTCGTGACAGAGAAACCACACATCCATACATCCATCAGTTTATCAACACTTCAACCTTCACACCAAACACAAGAACTTGAACCACCTCGACAACCACACCAAACACCTCAATGTAAGTCATTTTCATTATAATACAATTACAATATTTTATCATTATCTTCATCTTTTTTAAAAGTTCCCTATTGTCAGGAAATGACCACAGACAGAGGATCCAACTGCAAGTATACCAATATTTATTGACAGATTACGCTGTACAATAACTTCACTCCAAATGGACAGTCGATGCAGAGACTGAGACGTGCAGAAACGGAGGTGTGCAGTGCGTGAAGAGCTGGGTGGCGCAGGGCTGCAACGGGTATTGGAGACCAAGGATAATCCAACCCAGAAAGCAGGGCACACGACTACAGTCCAGAAATCCAGAAACCAGGGAGAGACAAACAGAGAGCACAACACCGGGACAGCCTGCAACAAACTGACAAAGACGACATGTAGAAACGCACATTATACAACACGCACTAACAAGACACGGCTGGCAACAGATCACAATCAGACCATAATGGGTGACGCCCACACAATCATTCACTCACACACGTACACACACAACAAACACACGAGGGCGAGTAAGTGAATCCATGAACCGTGACAGTACTCCCTCTCCTACGAGCGCCTCCTGGCGCTCCCAGGAGAGCCTACCTGTTGATTGTAATCATCAATAAGAGAGTGATCCAGGATGACCCAACTCCTCTCCTCCAGACCGTAACCTTCCCAGTCCACCAAGTACTGGAATCCACGTCCCCTTCACCTAGCGTCCAAGGAACCGGAACCGGAACCGGCGGATTAATGTTAGAATGAAAAACAGGTTTGATTTTAGATACGTGAAACACGGGATAAATTCTACGGTATGCTGGAGGGAATTTGAGGCGGACTGTCACTGGACTAAGAATCTTGGTGACAGTAAACGGGCCAATGAATTTGGGTGCCAACTTATTACATACGGAGCGGAATGTTCTTGGATGAAAACCACACTTTTTGACCGATGACGTATACGGGAGGCTTCAGCCGGTGGCGATCGGCCTGGGCCTTGGTGCGCGCTCCCACCTGAAAAAGAGTCTCCCGGGCTCTTCTCCACGTGTGGCGACACCACTGGACGAAGGCGTGAGCGGAGGGGACCACGACTTCGGATTCCAGACTAGGAAAGATAGGTGGCTGGTAACCTAGACTACACTGAAAAGGCGACAGGCCCATAGCTGACACTGGTAAAGAGTTGTGCGCGTATTCCACCCAAGGAAGCTGCTGTCTCCAGGAGGAAGGATTCTGAGCTACCTGACAACGCAACGTTCTCTCCAAATCCTGGTTGGCTCTCTCAGCTTGCCCGTTACTCTGGGGATGGAACTCAGACGACAAACTAACAGTCGCTCCCAGTAATCAACAAAATTCCTTCCAGAATTTGGAGGTAAAATGGGATCCCCTGTCAGAAACTATGTCCACCGGGAGGCCATGAATACGGAAGACGTGATTAATGACAGTAACCGCTGTCTCCTTGGCAGTAGGTAATTTGGGCAAGGGAATGAAATATGCCACCTTCAAGAACCGGTCCACTACGGTCAAAATCACCGTATTGCCCTGTGAAGGAGGGAGGCCTGTGACGAAATCTAGCGCTATGTGGGACCAGGGTCTCGAAGGGACAGACAATGGTTGAAGAAGCCCATCTGGGGAACGATTGGAAGTCTTACCACGAGCACAGACAGAGCAAGCCAAAACAAAATTGCGAACGTCGTGAGCCATGCAGGGCCACCAGAATCGTTGCTTAACCAAAAAATTGGTACGACTAACCCCTGGATGACAAGCCAGATTGGAATCATGGCCCCATCGGATAACGTCTGAACGTAACCTCTCTGGCACAAATAATCTCAATGAGTCTCTCAGGTAAAATACACTACTCGGGAGTGGACGGGCGCTCGGAACGATCAAAAACACGAGATAAAGCATCGGGCTTGATGTTTTTAGACCTGGGACGATATGATAGAGAAAAATCGAAACGACCGAAAAACAGAGCCCACCGAGCCTGCCTAGAGTTTAGTCGTTTAGCGGATCTAATGTACTCCAAGTTCTTATGATCTGTCCAGACGATGAAAGGTACCCCCGATCCCTCCAACCAGTGACGCCATTCTTCCAAAGCTAATTTGACCGCCAGCAGCTCCCTGTTACCATTGTCGTAATTACGTTCGGCAGCAGATAAACAATGAGAAAAAAAACGTGCAAGGGTGCATCTTATCGTCCGCGGCGGCGCGCTGGGATAGCACTGCACCTACCCCCACCTCTGACGCATCAACCTCCACCACAAACTGACGTGAAGGATCAGGGGCGACAAGAATGGGAGCCGAAACAAAACGGTTCTTTAGGTTGGAAAATGCAGCCTCAGCTGCATTAGACCACCTGAACGCCGTTGCGGTGGAGGTTAAGGCAGTCAGAGGAGCAGCTAGTTGGCTGAAATTGTGAATAAAACGGTGGTAAAAATTGGCGAATCCCAAAAACCTCTGCAGGGCCTTGCGGGAATCTGGGATTGGCCAATCCACCACAGCCTTAACCCTGTCAGGGTCCATGCGCACCCCCTCAGACGACACGATATACCCCAAAAATGGAACTGACTGTGCATGAAAAACGCTCTTCTCCGCCTTGACAAAAAGCCCATTCTCTAGCAGCCTCTGGAGCACTCGTCTGACATGTTGCACATGTTCCTGGAGAGAAGAAGAAAATATCAATATGTCATCCAGGTAGACATAAATTAACTGATCGACCATGTCTCTCAACACGTCATTAACGAGTGCTTGGAACACAGCGGGTGAGTTGGAAAGGCTGAAAGGCATAACCAAGTATTCAAAGTGCCCTCTAGGGGTGATAAAAGCCGTCTTCCACTCATCCCCCTCCCTAATGTGAACCAAATGATAAGCGTTGCGCAGGTCTAATTTCGTGAAAAGAGACGCGCCCTGCAGCCGTTCAAAGGCAGAAGACATCAACGGCAAAGGATAAGTATTCTTTACTGTGATGTTGTTCAGTCCTCTGTAATCAATGCACGGCCGCAGTGACCCATCCTTCTTACCCATGAAAAAAAAAAACTTGCCCCCGCGGGAGACGAGGAAGGGCGGATGATCCCAGCTGCCAGAGAATCAGAAATGTATTTCTCCATGACCTCCCTTTCTGGATTAGAAAGTGAATATAACTTGCCTTTAGGTGGAGAAGACCCTGGCACTAACTCTATAGCACAGTCGTAGGGACGATGCGTAGGGAGAGAAGCAGCCCGGGACTTACTGAACACTTCCTTCAGGTCGAGATACTCCTCAGGCACGTTTGACAGATTCACCGACTCCTCCTGCAACACAGAACGAGACACAGAACAACAAGCAGACAACAAACAAGACGCATGACAGTGATTGCTCCACTCCGCCACCGAACCCTGGCCCCACTTGATCCTGGGCTTGTGTCTCACCAGCCACGGATGTCTCAAGACGACCGGATGAAGTGGAGATCTAGAGATGAAAAATGACAACTGTTCAGTGTGATTACCGGATGTGATGACGGTTAACGGCTCCGTGTTGTAGGGAAAACACCCTAGGAAGTAAAATTAGCTCAAATGAATAAAGAGTTGTTTAGATTACGACCGAGCAACTGATTCGTCCAGCGTTCATTTGCTCGAGCCGTAATAAGCTCTTGTAACGGATATAAATATCCAACAATCGTGAAAACACTGATTAGAGCATGGTAACTTAAAATCGACAGTTTAAGACATTACATTTTAGAATCACATAATACAAGACACTTTCTTTTTAAAATCTACAAGAGATTTTATTTATTCTAACACAAACTAATCTAACACAAACACACGCACATACACACACATACATTCATACGCGTCGCAGTAAGAAGGAAATGAGAGAAAGAGATTTGAAAGAGAGAGAGAGAGAGAGATATGATTAACAGAATTCCTATCAATGCATTTCAAAGACCCGAACGAACCATGAATCATTAATTTAAATGCACCAGTTCAGTTTTTATCTGGAGGTACTTGCTTGCGTTGACTTAAAGGTGAATTTCCCTCGTTGTGCAGAGAAGGGTTTCCCAAGTCGATCATTGGTCCAGGTCAGGTCCGTGTGGAACAATGAAAGGAAGTCTCTTTGTCGCTGGAGTTGGAGCGGCAAAAGTCGTTGGTTGAACTTTGCGGCGAAAGTTAGGACACAAGACTTTCAGCGGTAAAGGAAAATTAAGTAAAAGAAAAGAAAAGTGAGTGAAGGTTGGATGGCTTGAATGAGCGGCTTGTCTGTTCTTCTTGTTACTCCATTGTTCTTGGTACTTGTCTTGGCTTCTTTTCCCAGAACTCACCAACTCCGTTCACTATCTTGCAATATGACCATTTAAACTTAGTTGTTTGTCACACCTCAGAAGAGTTCTGGCCAATCAGACATTGTCCTGTTTCAAGAGGGCCTTCCTCTGCCCCCAATAAAACATAGGTGTTACATCCTGGTCTGTCTCTGCTTTAGCAGAGTGCCATTTTAACATAATTTCTATTAAATGGAATATGATACATTTTAAACAGATTTCATTCAAGCCATAATTTAAGAAAGATGAAAAGAAATAAATCAAGTCCAAATAAGGCATACTTTCAGTCATTCAGTCAAGAGTTAACACATTTACATGAATTGTGAGTGTTCTAAAGCATAACTTTTTACAGGTAGTACTTGTGGACACATAATGCAAAATGTATGTAGTTAAAAGATGTTTGAGAAGTCCATTAAAATTGTTGGAACAATTTTGATGCAGTTTTATTTGTAGAACAGTCTCTTTGGTTTTTCTGTGAAGTAAGGAAGCAAAAGGGTCTGCATTTTCTCTCTGTTTCTTTGCTCTGGTGATCAAAGAAACTTTATCTTCTTGGGTGACCCTTTGGTTTGTCACTTCTCCTGCTATCAGGAAGCATAGTGTGTCGTAAAAATAATCAGCATTGGTTCTCTCTGTAGACGAGCCGGAGCCGAAACCTCGATTCTGAATTAGAATTATGTTTTGAAAGAATCATCTGAATGATTCATTTGTCTGGTTCGTCCACAGTTCCTACAGTGTCATGTGTGATTGTGGGTAACTTCTGTCCGTTAAGGGCGAGAACAGATATGGCATGTTCCAGGGGGTGAATGGGTATGTGCAGCGTGGTCCATGATGCTACCCTCTGCCCCCGAGTCAACCAGAACCTGGCAGATGCGATGCCCCGATACCCATTGCAGTCTCACCGGGAGGAGCGTCGCAGACGAGGATTTCTCCAGGGAAAGACCACCTGACAGTAACCTCGGTCCTACTGTCGGCTCTGCCTTTTACGGGACATTCCTTTAGAAAATGTCCTGCTCCACCACAGTATAAACATAGTCCCTTCTCCCTCCGGTGTATCCTCTCCTCCCGGGAGAGCCGAGCTCTACCCACCTGCATGGGTTCATGATCGAACGGGGGACCGACCGTGTTACCTCCGCTGGCTCCCATCTCCTCCAGTTCTTCAAAACGCACTACTGGCCTCTTACGCTCCGCGCATTCTTGTAAACGGGCATCCACTCATAGCGCAAGCTCAATAAGTCCATTGAGACTGGTGGGCAAATCCAACGGGCAGATTTCCTGTTGAACACGGTTGGCCAACCCATGCAGGAACATATCCCACTGCGCCTCCTCGTTCCACTTGCATTCCGCCGCCAGGGTGCGGAACTCGATGGCGTAGTCAGAAACTGGTCGAATTCCCTCCCGCAGGTCTGCGAGCGGCCTCCCGTCCCACCACTGAACGGTCGAACACCCGCCTCATTTCCTGCGACAGGGCGTGGAACGAGGAGCTGCACAGATGGTCGTTCTCCCACAATGCTGCGCGTCCCGTCAATAGCGTCATGACCAACGCTACTTTAGACTCCTCAGAAGAAAATGTATTAGGTTGCAAAAAGAAATAAATAGAGCACTTCGTTAAAAAAGCTCTACAAGCATCTGGTTCTCCAGCATACCTCTCTGGTGCAGGAATACGTGGTTCTTGTTGACTGCTGATGTTGGCGGATGGGTGGGGAACAGACGGTGGAGCTGGCGCAGTGGGAGATGAGAGATGTAAAACCTGGGTAGAAAGCTCAGCCACCTGCGCCACCAACGCCTGAACAGCACGAGCAGTGGCCATCACTTGCTCGTCCTGCTGATCCATCCGTTGAGCGCTCTTGCTCAAATACTCCTGAAGATCCGACGACCTTGCTGGATCCATTTTTGGTCAGTTCGTTCTGTCAGGAAATGAACACAGACAGAGGATCCAACTGCAAGTATAACAATATTTATTGACAGAATACGCTGTACAATAACTTCACTCCAAATGGACAGTCGATGCAGAGACTGAGACATGCAGAAATGGTGGTATGCAGAGCGTGAAGAGCTGGGTGGCGCAGGGCTGCAACGGGTATCAGAGACCAAGGATAATCCAACCCAGAAAGCAGGGCACACGACGACAGTCCAGAAATCCAGAAACCAGGGAGAGACAAACAGAGAGCACGACACCGGGACAGCCTACAACGAACTGACAAAGACGACATGTAGACACGCACATTATACAACACGCACTAACAAGACACGGCTGGCAACAGATTACAATCAGACCATAATGGGTGACGCCCACACAATCATTCACTCACACACGTACACACACAACAAGCACACAAGGGCGAGTAAGTGAATCCATGAACCGTGACACCTATGTAACTTTTTTATAAAAATTACCAAAATTTAAATAATGGGTCAATACATCATCAACCGTTACAAAAAGTGTCTCTGTCTTACCCTGATTCACTATGGTAAGCCTATTACAAGTGTTTATATTTTAGAACTGTCTGGATGGATTTCACTGATTTCACCAAGTACATGTTCCTGGATCAACATCTTTGTTGATCCTGGATCAACTTTCCAATCAACTAATCAGATTTGAGGGACAAGTTTCAGTCAAGTTTAAGGTACAACCAGGGTTAGGTGCTTCTACATCAGTGTTATTCATCTAAATATATCTTATAGGGTTAGATTTAGGACTAGGTTTATGGTTTGGATTAATTTTTTTGACAGGAATGTTCCTAGATCAACAAAATATGTTGACACAGGAATGCGTTTAACACATAGACTGTAAAAAACATGGACGTAATGTCTGTGACATCACCCTTAGATTTCTGAAGAGCATTTTTTTAAGCGAAAATGAGGCTGCTCCCATCTTGGTAGAGCGTCACTCCCAGATAACTGAAAATGGGCAGAGAGGTGGGACGTGGTTTAAACTGAGGTGCCTGATTACGAAAACCAAGCACGCCTAGCTCGACATGATCATGTTAGCAGGCAAAGGAGCTATCTATCTATCTTAGATACTATCTAAAATATTAATAAAGAGAACAAGTTATAACATTAGAAAATTCTAAAGGTCGATCTACGGTGTCTTTATTACAGTGTAGATCAGTGGTTCTCAACCCACAATTTAAAAAAATAATTATAGCATTACAATTTATTTTTGTTTTTAAATTTAAATTAAAGTGAATTAAACAAATGTAAATGAGCTATAATGCTATATTTGTCATATAAAACAATTTTGGTGAGCATTTATTATTTTCAGACATTCAGGCAATGTAATGACGCAATCACTCAGTTAACGAGCGCTTACAAGCCGGCGCTTTGGAAGAATTCAAACAGTAGCCTATATTTTTGCAAATTTAGTGATCAAAACGATCAACTTTGTTATCAGAAGAGAAAAACTAAATGTGGAACATACAATGAAGGAACACATGCAAACAAGAAGAGTCGCAGCATCAGCAGCAAAGAAGAATGGAATAATCAGTTTGCTGAGTGAGATGTGCAGCCTTCCTGTTTTCTCTGTAGTAAAGCACTAACTTGACAAGCAAAACCAACAATTTCAAAAGACTGAACTGTGAATTCGATGTATTTGTTAAGCCCTATTCGGACGGGACTAGTTTTCCAAACGACGTTTGAGTAACAATTCTTATCAACCTACGTCTGTGATTTTATGTACGGATTCGGACGGGACTAACATCTCCGTGTTTATTACCGAGGTAGAGTGTCTGTGTTTTACATGTGGGCATTTCAGAAGATCACGTGTTCAGAATGCGTGGATTGCGTATGGTCATACATTTATCATCATGATTTAATAGAACTGGGTTCTTATAATAAACCCACTGGAATAAAAAGTTTTAACTTATATAATTTACACGTTATGTAATTAAGTACAGAAATGAAAGTAATTGTAACAATGTTCGTAAGTAAGGAGGGAAGAGGACAGGGTCGGCAGGTGACTACTGGCTGTTTATTGACACCAAAAATAATAAAGTCACAAAACAGTGTGCAAACAGGCACAAAACAATCAACTTAATCGTCAGACTTCACTCCAGCAGCAGACAGACATCCAGGAGTGGGGAAACAGCCAGTAGTCCTTCTCTCTCTCGCAGGCTCCTGTTTCTCCTGGCGTTAAATACTCTCTCCACGCCAATTACTGAAACAAGAGACAGGTGTTTAATATTTGTGTCTAATCCACTCAGACACCGCGCGTCTCCTCCCTCTCTCTCCCGCTGCAGACTCCGCTGAACCACGCCCCCCCTGCCACAGTAATCTTACCTGAAACTGATATTACAGTAGCCAGTCTTAACAGTTTACGTGATTTGGCTCTTCTACATCCATTATCGGTGCGCAAAAAGCAGAAACTTGAATACCGGCGCGATAGCAAGAGATTGTACGGTAGTTCACGCTGACCAAAACACACAAGAAAAAGCGTTTTGGAAAAAACATTTTCGGAAATCACAGACATTCGCATTCGGACGGGATTAGATTTCTTTGAGGACCGCCGAGTTTGACGAAAAACAGTAATTTGCTCTGGAATTTTTACAGAGGTCGTGTGAGAAAAAGACAGACATGGCAGATTCGGACGGGATTAAAATCTCAAAGTACGTCTGTGAAACAGAAATTTCTCTAACGTCCCCCTGTGAAACTAGTCCTGTCCGAATAGGGCTTTAGATGTACTTGTATTTTAAATCAATAAAAAACAACCGCATTAGCGCACCCGCGTCTGGAATGAGCCCAACTCTGCGCGCACTCGCTGATCCGATGCTGCGCGAGGGATTGCGACATGACAGAATGCTTAATATCGTCAGAGATTGTAATTACAATGCGCTCAGTGTTGTTTGTAAAAAGAGCTGAGTAAAATTTTGCTTATTAAGGCATTAATGTGATTGTTTGGTGACTATTGCGATCCTGTTGAAGAGTCATAAAGTCATACAGAATTAAATAGCAACTTAAAGTGATTGTATAGTTTATGTATGATCATTGAGCATTACTATCTGATTATTATTGTAAAGCTAATGTCAGTAAGTTAGTTTTTATTTGCTATTTATTGTGTGCAACATCTAGGTATTATAATAGTATTATCTGCTAAATATCAATTCTAACATACCAGACAACTGCATACAATGTAATGATGAAACTGGTACATTGTTTCATTGTATGTGGCAGTGTAAAGAGTTACAGGTGTTCTGGAAGGTTTTGGATGTGATTTCTGAAATGACTGGAGAAAATATACCTTTGAACCCTAAGCTATGTTTATTGCATATATATCCTGAAAACAGCTCTGTTAACGCAAATATGCAGAAGCTTATAGAGGGTATGCATCGACGTCACTTTCCCGCCGAAAGCGCGCTCCCTCAGCTGTACTGAGTGGCAAAAGAGCCTACTGCGTTACTGGATTTAACAGGGGAAACTGCGAAAATGCGAGAAAAACAAACGAATTACACTAAAGGTTGGAATTGAATGTGTTCCTTACAACTTGTCAAATAAACCTAATCCATGGATATTGACATGCAGCCTGGAGTCATGTTTCCTGACATTTATATGTGCCTGATTTCGACGGCGGGGAAATACATAAAGCAAATCTGCCTGTGAATATTTTATATAACTACAATATCGGTAGGTTTAAATCCACGTAATCACTTATATCAATGTTATATCGTCATATTGTCCAGCCCTAAAACATATATAGTTTTATAGTATAGTTTTTGTCAGTGTTGTTTATTGAAAAACACCCAATTATGCAGAATATAAGATGGAAAATAATTAATTGATGAATTGTCAAACTAATATATAACAATACAATATTATTTTACCTCAAAATCCAACAATTTGACACAAAATGATAACTAAAACATGTTTCTCTGCCTGGAGTCGAGCTATTTCTGTGAATTGCAGTGATCCATTTGCTATATTCCCTGTTGCTTTCTGCAGTTTTTAAATATATACCTCAGGGTTTGTGTCAAAGCTTTGTACAGTCAATCACAAAGCTCTTTCCCGTTTTGGATGTGTTTTGTGTGTTTTTCGCGACATTCACGCTGAAAACTAATGCTGCTGCTCAAGGGGCTCGCACACCGGAAGCTCAGCGCCGCAACACATCTTTCAAATTCGAACGCATTGTTTTATTTTTTTTTTTCTGAGTCGTAGCTGGGCACCGCGGACAGGCGCCGAATGTCGCCGCCAGTGTGCGTACACTCATAACAATGCGTTCGAATTTTAAAGACGTGGCGAGGCGCTGAGCTTCACGTCCGGTGTGCGAGCCCCTTCAGTCTTTTGCCACTCAGTTGCCGTGACCACAGTCGTAACGGTCGACAGTGACGTCACGTGCTCTATAGATTTTAGCTTATTACAGGCCAAACTTGTAATTGCATTAGGGTGGAAAAATATTCAAAGACCTGTCCTTTCACAGTGGACAAAAGAGATGACTTATAATCTTGCTTTTGAAAAATTAACATATGTAACTAGACGTAAAGCAGATATTTTTTTAAAAGATATGGTCCTCTTTTGTACAATTTGTTAATAGGTAGACAGAGTGGAATGTGATGACTGTTGTTTTGAGATCAGTTGTTTTTATTTTGTATTTTTGATATTTATATATTCATTTATTCATTTTTATTTTTATTTCAACAACTTTTAGCCACATATTATTAGTTAATTTATGTGTACATGCATGTATATATGTGTATGTAAATGCACAGTTGTTGTTGTTTTTTTTTTTTTCCCCTTCTTCTGGGGGGGGGAGGGTTGAGTGGGGACAGTGTATTCTGTAACTGTATAATTCTATATTCTGAATTGTTCATGGGGGTTCTACAACAAAATCAATAAATACAGAGTGAAAAAAAACAAAGTATTATCTGCTAATACCATAACATTAAGTCTGATTGGTTTGCATTGATGACATCATATGTAAATTATATGCGGCCCGTGAGACTTGCACTTGGACCATTGTGCGGCCCACTGGGAAAAAAGGTTGAGAACCACTGGTATAGATGCTCCAGCACCAGTAATTGTAATTTGTGTTGGGTGTAAAAATAACACACAAAATCAAAACGAGACTTCATACCTTTGTAATGAAATAGCGATCGTGAGATGAATCCAATCTGTGGCACTTGGGTAAAATGTCCATTGAAAAAACAAAAAACAGTATTTTTTGTCCACAAAAGCATTAAATCCATGAAATATCGATATATTATCCATTATTTGCATCACATTTCCTCTGAATGATCTGCTCTCCATCGTTCTTCAAGAAATTATGCAACCTGAGCAGTGTTTATGTTGTAAAACTGTATATGGTCATATAATTCTCACAAACAAATGAGCCAACGTCCAAAGTATAATTTTTCAACATGCAGCAGTTTTAGTTATAATATCCAAGCAGTGCTGTCAGAGTTTTATATCCTCTCGCCATTCTCTGGTGAACAAAACTTTTAGCCAATGCCACGATCCAACAATGTGTGTTTATCTTCTGCATGCATGTACATGTACACAGACGCAAATCTGTCTTGAGTCTCGACCAATGCAGCAAGCCATATTATTTTACAATTGTACATATTATTTTACAATTGTACTAAATAATCCCGAAAAAAGCACAAACACGGCAGAGATGCCAAATTCAGCGGCTGGAATTAGCTGAGATGACGTGACAGCTCACAATTGTACCTGTCTCTCAAGTGACCACGCCCTTTATTATGCAGAACTTTAAGGCTTAATATAATTTAAATGGATGAGTTTTTTCCACTGTTAAGTTGGGCATTTTAACATGGGGGTCAATGAGATTCTGCTCTCTTTTGGAGCCTGTCCCTAGCGGCCAATCGATGAATTGCAGTTTAAGTCACTTCCACATTGGCTTCAAGAGAAACTGGGGGAGGTTGCCGCTTGGTCTAACCTGGCAAAATCAGGACGTGCCTTACACACATCACTCGCCTGTGTGTCTCTTCATATCCGTAAATAAAGAAAAGTTGCTCCGGCTACTTTGACACATGTATGGCGTGGAAGTAGCATAGGTTAGTTATCACAACGAGAAAGTTTGATATGGAGCACACTAAATCTCTAACCTCAGAGGAATTAGAACAGAGGAGTCTGCTGGCAAAAAGAGAATGAGACAGAGCTCGTAATAGAATGAGAATCAACATGGGCTTGGCTTTTCAGATTTGAAATGTTGTAAAAGCAATGAGGAGACGCCATTTTTATTACTCAACAAGTAAAGTTAGGTATTTTATTGAACAGATAAATTGCAATGTAGCTCTCTAACAGAGTTCTTTGTAAAGCATGATCTGTTGTAAAGGATCATATTAATTTGCACAGTCACGCAGAGTCAAAATACAACAAAAACAATGTTCTTATGCAAAATGTGTGAGTGCAGTTTTGTTTCTAACCAGCAGTTAAATAGTGTACATTTAATTGTGCGTGCAGCTTTTATTAAATGAAATTGTGAAATATTTGTACTAAATTTGAAAACATAAATGCATTTGTCATGAATTTCTGTCTTCTCAACAGATGTTTTCATTTTGTTGGGGGTGATTCTCTCAGTGCTATTACTGGCATTACTGGCATTAATCTACTGGAGATGCAGAGGTACGTGAACACAATCACACGTTCTTCACAGATATACTCGTAAATCACCAGCTAATGCAGCTGTAAACTCTCGAAACACTATAGAATAACGGGTACAAAACCAACGACTATTGAAAACCAACATTTAGATGAATTTCTCTGATGACATTAAAACATTCTGGCTAAAATGTTTTATGTTGTAGGAGGCAGAAATGTGAAAATGGTGACCAGGGATGAAGAAGAACTAAATAGAGAACAAGACAATCAGGTCAGCACAAACTCACTATTGCACAATGGTCACATAACTTCTCGAATACTGTGTCAGCAATCACCCCATCTTTTTCTCTTTCTCCAGGATGACGTGACGTATTCTGCTGTAGTCCATGTTAAAACTGCAGCCACACCAGCTCACATAGAGAGTGACCCAGCAGAGCACACTGAGTACGCCCCAATCAAAGTTAGACGCTAAACGTCAAGAAAGAATATAGTCAATTTAATGGTGAGCATTTTAAAGACATTGAAACAATCATGTACATTTTATTATTGAGGGTTTTGTGTAACTTCAGTTTAGGAAGAAAACCTGTTCATTGTTTGGAGGACCTTTCAGACCTTTCGGACCTTTTGTTTACCAAGTCAGCCTCATTGTTTTTTTGTTTTGTTTTTTTCATTTATTATTAGTATATTATTATTACTAATATGTTTTTATGTTTCACGTCTCTAGCCTTCTCCGAATACCCACACTTGCGGTCTTTGCACTTGACCACTTATCTATTTACATGACGCATTTCCTGTATTTGGCTCAAGTGTTCAAGTGGGCGTGAAGACTGCAAGTGTGTGTAGAATTTTTGATTGCCCGATGGGACACACTTATAGTGTTACAAAAAATGCAAGCGTTTACAGCTTTTATTATTATTTTCTTTAGTACTTTGCATTTTAAAATACACTTCTAAATGTCTGTTCAGTGGTCACTATGCAAATAACAGAAGACACTATTTTAAAATTGTGGTGCTTCTTTAAGTGATAAAAAGCAGTTGTAAATGTTGTACAAAATACATACAGCCCACTCATCTTTGCATCAATAAAATGTGCAATACTTTATTGTGACGAGCAGGGCGGGCGAGAGCCGTGAGGGAACGGGCCTTGAGTCTCTCACGGAGGAGCTCCGGGAGCATAAAAGGAGGAGCGACGACAGTGAAGGACGAGAGAAGACCAGGCCTGGACTTTATTTTATGTTTTATTATGTTTGTGTGGCCGGCAGACGTCCATGAGGTCTGCCGGGAATTACTTTCGTTTTGTTCTTTTTTTATTTTATATTAAGCTTTGTTTGAACGTTCACCGGTTCCCACCTCCTTCTTCCCGTATTTACGAACTGTGTTACATTAGTGCCGAAACCCGGGAGGAAGGAGGGACATGCTGTCAGAGAGCCCTCGCTGCTTAGGGGGATCGCGGTGCTGCTGAGTTCGGGCAGCGTGGGAGTGAAGACCGCGAGAGGCTGCCCGAGGAAGTGGTACTGGAGCCTTGTGAAAGGTGGGACGGAAACCCGGATGCTGTGCTCCTGGGACGAGGTGGGGTGGCTGCCGTCCTGGAGGGAGCGGAGGAGTTCCGTCGTCTGCCATGGGCCGCCGGTCGCTGAGACAGGCCCCCGGGGAGGAGTACCGTGAGGGTCTGCTGGCATTACTTTCGTTTTGTTCTTTGTTTATTTTATATTAAAGTTATGTTGAATGTTTGCCGGTTCCCGCCTCCTTCTTCCCATATTTACGAACTGTGTTACATTTATATTTTACTACCAAACTATATGTAATATATAATTAACTTACAGTTGAATGTTTTTCTTGACATCTCGGCATGTGAATTCCCAAACATAATGCATGATGGGATATGCTAGCCTCGAATACTGCTCAGAAGCGGTATTCAAGATAGTCTGGGTTTAGTGTGCGTTAAAGGCACTGCACTTGGGCATTTATAAGACATTGGACAGTCTTGCGCAATTACTTCCTGTTGCGTGCACGAGCTCTCAAGTGGCCAAGACCGCAAGTGTGGGTGTTTGGACAAGGCTTCTGTCTTTAATCCCATCAGAACCAGCAGGATCCTTCATATTATTGTATTTCCTTTTGCTTGAATTCTCTTTTTGGGTGTATTTATTTTATTTTTCCTGGGTAGAGAAATAACCTAGGTGTAGTCAGGGGTTTCTTTTTCTACTTTTAGCCAAAGGTTACATATACATCATTATAATTGCACTGAAAATTACAACAAATAAAGTATGTGGATATATACACACCATTTCTGTCTCTCATGAAGCCAATGTCAGCTTCAACATTTGTTTTATTTCTGTATTTGGGGCCTTTTCCACAAGTGAGGGAGGAAGTTTCCACAGATTTGTGAGGACACATTTGTCAGTGTCAATGTGTGTGAAGTTGTTCATTTCCTCCAGAAGCCGATAAATTAAAAAAGAAAAGTGGAGATGCAGAATCATGCTCTGCATAATTCAAAGGTAATTTGAATTAAACCAAGTTAAACTTCTTAATCCTTGAAGGAAAAAAAAAACAAACAAAAAAAACACCACCACTTGCAAAGGCAAGGGAACTGACAAAACCTCTTTGGTAGAATGCTGAGAAATGTACTCGGCCCTGTATTTTTTTTGTTCTTTTGAGCCTCTGCCTTATGAGGTCCAAATTTGGTCTCAGCTTTCTTGACTCCAAAGTGTGCACCCTTAATAATCCCTAAAAAGATGACATCTCAGTTCATTGCGATATCACAAAGCCCTGTTATTATCATTGAATCTTTCATAACATCTACACTTTGTTTGTTATAATCAAAGAATTTGCCAGCATGCAGAATTCAGCACTGAACAAAACTCAGACATTATGAGTGGCGCAGTGGATGCTATCTTAAATGCATATGATTGGACATTGCGTGCAAGAAATCAACACATACTGCATGTCTGTGATTGACTATATTGTGCAACATTGCAAAAGCATGTTATAAATAGAAACTGTGCCTGTAAATCATTTTTATTTTGTTTTAGTTGCTTTTGTGCAGTAGATGAATAACGTTTTATTTGTTTTTAGATGTTTTATTTTTGGATATTTATATTTATATATGACCCAAAATAACTGAGCTGTATTATTTCAAACAGGATGTGTGTCACGAGGCTCAGTGCAAGTAGGCCTAGTCCATTAGGAGCAAAAAATCTGCCTTTGTTTTTGACGTCGGAAAACTGTCTTTCATTCCTTTCCGGTGAAGGAAGAGATCAGGAAAAAATGGATTGTAAACATTAGAAGGATTAACTTCCAAATCATGAAACACACAAAGGTATGCAGTGTACATTTCAAACCAGATGATTTTGTGGAAAGAACAAGTAGGAGGTGTCTGTCAGTCATAGTCGAACAAAACAGCTAACGTTAGCTGCTACAATAACATTTCAACGTAACGATTACCCTTGTAATTATCGATGTAGCTGGCTGTATACATCTTGAATCCCTTCCCGTTTGCTGGAGGGAGTGGGACATGACTTCTTGACAAGTCGGTCCACATCATTGATAGTCAGACGAGGTAGGTCTTGAAGACAGCGAGTGTAAAAGAGAGCCATGTTTGCTGGTTGTCGGTCAAGTGAGCAAGAATTTTGCGGTCAGTGTAACCGGAAGTGTGTCAGCCGGTATAAGCCAATCTGGAATTTTGACGTGCATTGAGCGCATTTGACATGGTTTAGTGTAAGATTTTTGCTCATCTTTTGGAAAATGCAGTTTTAAAAGTAAACAATATCACTTTATCCAGTAGATGGCTGCAGAGCTCCACTATTTGACTGACTGAAAGACATCTTTTCACAAGGATTTTTGCAGTTGGATTCATATCTACATATAATTAAGTCACAATTATAACAAAAAAGTTTTGCATTTTGTGTACTAAAAAAAAAATGTTTTTCAGTTATTTGTTTCATTATGATTAGAATCAAACCTGGACAAGATGTTACAAAGGAAAAAAATTGAGTCTTTAGAGTATTTATTTCAAATATCTGTTTCATCAAATTCTAAAAAAATTTAATCTACACTTCTGTTACTAAATAAACAGAACAAAAATTGACTTTAATTAGAAAATATGTTACCTCACAGATAAGGTTTTAAATTAATCCCAGATAAAAATGCATATCTTGGACTGGCATATCTTAAAGGTGCTAAAGAGGATGTTTTGTTTTATACATTTTTGCAATATTACTTGAAACTGTCTTTACTAACTGATAAAAGACTATTTATTAGGTGCACTGAAAGGAATAATATTAATATACATCATCTGTGCACGAGGTAGGGCCTTAAAAACATCAGCCAATCGTTTACGCCATCATCGTGTAAACGATTGGCCCTCTGGCTTGTCAATCACTGCCGTGACGTTCCTTGTGAGAGACGAGCACGGCTGCGCGCTCCAGTAACTTTCCACACTCCACAGGCACCGCATGCAATGTTTTTGTCAGGAGACAGGAGTAACAACTGCAGATTATAAGTTACCTGCGGTGAGTCCGACATAATGAATCCACTAACACAACACAGCGAATGCCGATGGTAAACACTCTTGTTCCAATACTCGTGCACGAGTTTTGGGAGGCGTTCCCTCGAAATTCTTACGCATGCGCTCATTTCAAAAACTCAGTAACAGTCTTTGGTTTCTCAGTCGACGAAAAGATCCTCTTTAGCACCTTTAAAATATGTCAGTGCTACTGTTTTGTCTCAAGATTGCATATTTTTTCTCCTAAGGCACGTTTATAAAAGCTACTTGCCTCAATGTCCTATTTTAACAAAGGGCTAATCTGAAACTACCATTATAGGTTACATTACTCTAGTTCACTGGATTGAGGTTGTATTTTCTTATTACACCACTCGCGGCCACACAAACTGAAAGAAATTAGCATTTATTTTAGTACATGTGATAATTATTTAATGAATTCACTTACCATTAGATTTTTGTGAAGACTCCCAAACTGGTTAATGGAGCTGGAAAGAAACTGCTTTAAACTACATTTGGGTAGATGATACCATTAAATGATATAATTTCCCACCAATTACAAAAATAAAAATAAATAATACTTGATATTTTGTTTTGGCTATTTAAAATTGTTTCATGTATGCAAAATTACCGTCAATGCCTGTCAGACTTTCAAAGAAAATGCATCCTGTAAGCGCTCGCATTGCTGAAGTGAGCGGGAAGAAACACCTCAAAACTACATTTGGCAAACAACAACATCAGCAAAAGATTCAACAGCTTAAGATAACTCATCCTGTTATATGTTATGCTATAAATTAGTTCAAACGTACTACTTTACCTACTATTTTCTCGTAAAATTCTGGACACACACGACACCAAGCCAAGTATAGGACTCTGCAGAACAAAAGAGGGGCGTCTCCCAATTTTGGGGTGTTTTCTAACTGGGAGAGGTGTTTTTAACGATCCAACCAAAAAAGTACGGAAACCTGAAAGGCCATTCATTATTATTTTATTTTTTTCATGTTTTCTCATGATCACAACTACTTTTTTAATGTTTAGATCACGAGAAACATGTCGAGATAATGAGAAATAAATAAATAAAATATTGCTGCATGCTTAACTTCCATAACAGGGAAACATGCGAGTGCCTGCCTAGATATGGAAACATTTTACTATAATATATTCACATATTTTGAAGAGTATGAACTATTATACAAGACCTGTAGCTTATAGCTCGAAAAGGCGAAATGTATGATTTATGCAAGTGTTAAGATTAGCCTACTCCATTTTTTTATTGCTTAGTTATTTATTTATTTTATTTTAATTATTATTTTGCATAAACTACGAATTATAATGACACAATATGTAATTCTGTCACAATATGGCTACTGTAGTCTATATATTACATTGGCTACACATTTTGTCATTTGTCTGGACTTATCCAATCGGCGTCATTTGAGGTTGGACATGGCCCAGGTGAAAAAATACTACAATAATTGATAGTAAATAGTGTTTTTGAACCATACTATAGTACATTGTAGTACTGTGTATATAGTATTTACAACACTTTGTTAATGAATGCTACAGCATAGACTGTAGTATACTTTAGTTTTTACTACAGTAAACTGCATGTATTGTAGTATAAATAGTTTAAAGAAAACGTAGTACAGTATTAGGTAACGTAATTTGTTTATATTACTATAGTTGTTATATTACCAAAGCAATAGCCTATAGAATTACCACAACAAATTAATTCAACTAATTTAGTATGGTTCAAAAACACTACAGTATTTACTATAAATTACTACAGTGTTTTTTCACCTGGAGGGCTACAAGAACTATCATTAGTCAAATAGTTTCTTAAGGCGCCTTCTTGCGCTACAAGTCTTGTATAATAATTGATGCTCTTCAATATGAATAACGCAGAAGAACACATGGCACGCGATCAACAAGCTAATTTATTTAAATCTTTTAGAGGTAAAAAATGATATAAATACTGTTCGGTTTCTCGCAAAAACCGATCGTTTCGTGTCTTAGGACATCAATGTGTCGTCACGAGTCGCAGGGTTTAATTTGGATTTGTCTATGCAAGTTTTTTCGACTCTTATTGATAGAGTTCCCACTGACACACATTATTTGACTGACAGACTGCAACGGTTGGAGTTAAAAATCATAATTTGTGTTCTACTGAAGAAACAAAGTCACCTACAGTGGGTACGGAAAGTATTCAGACCCCCTTAAATTTTTCACTCTTTGTTATATTGCAGCCATTTGCTAAAATCATTTCAGTTCATTTTTTTCCTCATTAATGTACACACAGCACCCCATATTGACAGAAAAACACAGAATTGTTGACATTTTTTGTAGATTTATTAAAAAAGAAAAATTGAAATATCACATGGTCCTAAGTATTCAGACCCTTTCCTGTGACACTCATATATTTAACTCAGGTGCTGTCCATTTTTTCTGATCATCCTTGAGATGGTTCTACACCTTCATTTGAGTCCAGCTGTGTTTGATTATACTGATTGGACTTGATTAGGAAAGCCACACACCTGTCTATATAAGACCTTACAGCTCACAGTGCATGTCAGAGCAAATGAGAATCATGAGGTCAAAGGAAATGCCTGAAGAGCTCAGAGACAGAATTGTGGCAAGGCACAGATCTGGCCAAGGTTACAAAAAAATTTCTGCTGCACTTAAGGTTCCTAAGAGCACAGTGGCCTCCATAATCCTTAAATGGAAGACGTTTGGGACGACCAGAATCCTTCCTAGAGCTGACCGTCCGGCCAAACTGAGCTATCGGGGGAGAAGAGCCTTGGTGAGAGAGGTAAAGAAGAACCCAAAGATCACTGTGGCTGAGCTCCAGAGATGCAGTCGGGAGATGGGAGAAAGTTGTAGAAAGTCAACCATCACTGCAGCCCTCCACCAGTCGGGGCTTTATGGCAGAGTGGCCCAAAGGAAGCCTCTCCTCAGTGCAAGACACATGAAAGCCCGCATGGAGTTTGCTAAGATGGTGAGAAATAAGATTCTCTGGTCTGATGAGACCAAGATAGAACTTTTTGGCCTTAATTCTAAGCGGTATGTGAGGAGAAAACCAGGCACTGCTTATCACCTGTCCAATACAGTCCCAACAGTGACGCATGGTGGTGGCAGCATCATCCTGTGGGGGTGTTTGTAAGCTGCAGGGACACAGGACGACTGGTTGCAATCGAGGGAAAGATGAATGCGGCCAAGTACAGGAATATCCTGGATGAAAACCTTCTCCAGAGTGCTCAGGACCTCAGACTGGGCCGAAGGTTTACCTTCCAACAAGACAATGACCCTAAGCACAAAGCTAAAATAACGAAGGAGTGGCTTCACAACAACTCTGTGACTGCTCTTGAATGGCCCAGCCAGAGCCCTGACTTAAACCCAATTGAGCATCTCTGGAGAGACCTAAAAATGGCTGTCCACCAATGTTTACCATCCAACTTGACAGAACTGGAGGAATGGCAGAGGATCCCCAAATCCAGGTGTGAAAAACTTGTTGCATCTTTCCCAAAAAGACTCATGGCTGTATTAGATCAAAAGGGTGCTTCTACTAAATACTGAGCAAAGGGTCTGAATACTTAGGACCATGTGATATTTCAGTTTTTCTTTTTTTAATAAATCTGCAAAAATGTCAACAATTCTGTGTTTTTCTGTCAATATGGGGTGCTGTGTGTACATTAATGAGGAAAAAAAAAGAACTTAAATGATTTTAGCAAATGACTGCAATATAACAAAGAGTGAAAAATTTAAGGGGGTCTGAATACTTTCCGTACCCACTGTATGTGGTAGCAACTTCTTCATCTGGATTAATTCATTTCAGAGGTTTATTTGTGGCAAATGTAGCGACAGGCATAAAGGAGTAGTACTACATGAACACTTCAGCCGCTACTATTAATGATCTATATAAGAATTTCAGAGATCACATATCTTGAAAACTAATTATATAAACCTGTACAGATATTGTTAGTGTATTGTGGATCCACAAATTAATTTGCATGCATTTATTTGTTACATGTTAGGTCATTCAGCGATTTACACTGATGCAAACTGATTAAAAAAGGCATAATACTGAATAAAAAAAAATGTGAAACTGACAGCATTGACCAGCACTGACAGCAGAGGGGGAAACACAATCCCTTTCTAGTTAATGAAATAAACGGTGCTTTAAATTTCCCAGGTAGGCTACATCTATTTTCTTGACCTGGCCTAAGGACACTGCACATTTTGTAAAGGTGCATTCCATTCGACCGTAAGTGGACTACCAAGTGGACTTGACAGGGTATATCACCACAAAAAATCTGATTATCGATGCAGATCTATGTATTTATTGACTAATGGAAATATTCTCGAGACTAACAATATATTGTATTATAGTTGATGTAAGGATGAATCTATTATAATTAACATGAGGTCTATGTCATACCATCTCTAAATAGATGTTTAAAGGAAGCAACTGTGTGTATTTGTGTGTGTGAAGGTGTCTGTGGTTTCATGTGCAAAATGACACCTCACAAATGTGAGAATATATAAAGATGTGAGATTCGCAAGAGCTACTGATCTGCTTCTCTCAGGCTTTTTACACGACAAACATTGCAAAGATGAGCTCATAAAAATAAATATATATTATATATATATATATATATTATATATTAAAAATAAAGCATATATTTTATGCTGTTTTATGTGTTTGACACATGGTGTTTTCCTCAATGCATAACTTACATTACACAGGTATATTCTCCATCTGTAAATGTTAGACAGTCATGCAAATATTTCAGTTTCACATGTGCACCAAACAAATGGAACGCAATAGAATAGGAGAACAATAATTCTGACTAAAATATAAATTTTGCTAAAATATTTGTTGTTGGATATTAACTGTAAAGGGACTATTATTATGGGGTAATTTAAATGTAGGCTTATATAGCCTACTGTAGGCCAATTATTCAGCTCAGATTCATCTTACCAATTAAAATTTAGTCTGCTTTTGTTATTATTTATTTTAATTTTGTGATTTTAACTTCTGCTATAAAACTTTTTTTTTTTTTTTTTTTTTTTTTTTATATTTTAATGTTATAATGTTCTTCTAATAACCATAAAAGGTACTACAGCTGCCAAAAACCAGGAAAAAATATATTTTAAAATATTTTAAAACAATCAAATTAAATCTTGGGTACAAAACATTCAGCCAGTAAGAAAAGAAAATCTGTATGTTACACACACACATTTCTCACCATTTGTATCACTGCTTGAAGCAGTACTACATACTACACTTGTTGTACCATGAACTGTAGTTTTAAGATTTTTTTAGGTGCGAATGTAATTGTTTAGATCTGAAATATGTGACTGATAGTTAATTATAGCACCTATTTTACAATTTGTTTAGATGTTTTCAGAGATGCGAACTCCAGGCTATCAGCGGCCATTCAGTGTTCGTGTACCCGCCAAGAACAGCTTCATCTCGGCCAGTGCTTCAGGGATTTGCCGCTGGCTCTTATAGTGGTTAAACATGAGATATAACTCATTTTGGGTACATAAAACGGGCAATCTTTGGTTTTATTAATCTATTACTTGTTCAAGAGCAAATCAAATTGGGCTATGTTAAATTTAATAATTTAATATTAATTATTAAACTGTCTGTGTTGTTGGCAACACATCAAACCAACCAACCAGTATTCATGTTATCGTAACTCTTCAACCAATTGCACATTATCAAAATTATTCAAATTGCTCCTGACAGTAGACAAAATATACTTTTCAGTAATATATGGCTTATTACATTAATTTCTTGTTTTCCATCATGAAATTACGGCAGCTTTCTGGGAGAGCGGGAAGAAAGGATTTTAACAGAGAGATACGGAAGCGTGGCAGGTTAGAGTTCTGGATTGCATAAAATATTAAAAGAAACAAACAAAAACATCGTGAAGAAGAAATACTCAACACAAGAAGGGATTGGGCTGATTTTTTATAAGACTTTAGAGCAGGTTGAGCGACTCTTTCACATGTGGTGTGTGAATGTAGTTCCAGTGTGGACAAAAATCTTACATGGCACTTCTGCAGGCTGCATCTTACTCTGAGAGATAAACAGTCACTCTTTTCATAGCTTTTGCAGTTCTGAGACACTCACATGGTATTTCTCCTGCTCTTTGTCTAGCAAAAAAATCCCTCATCACTAAATGAAAGCTTAAAATAAAGGCCTGATTATTTCAGGGGCCTTGTCACAATTTCATTGTTTTTGAATTTCTGTGTTACTTTTGCTATATTTTCACACTTAAAACAATGATTTTTTAATCCTCTTGTAGCACTGTCCTCTTTTGTGTCTCCTGACAGTTCAGTCTGGGAATGATTCAGCGGGCTATATAACACTTTTAATTGTCAAGAATTGCTGAATTTAAGTTTCAGAGGTTATACTGTATATATACATATTTAGGCATTTAGGCAGTGTATATTATATATATATATATATATATATATATATATATATATATATATATATATATATATATATAAAATATTACAATGATAAATGAAACAAGATAGACTTACAAACGTGTTCAATTATATTGTATAATATCAATTGTTTATGTTAATATTTATAACAACGTTAACAAACATTTGATATACAATTAATCTGAACATGTTTGTAGGTTTACATTGTATTATTCATCATTGTAGCTTTATTTAAGTTGATTTTCTATTTACTGCATATTGATTTTTGGACTGATAGTGGTTAATAAAGTAAAAGTTTATTTGAAGAAATAAGACATTTTAAGTTACATTCTGATGTTAGAATGTTTCAAAACTTCCTGTCTGAGAATATTTATGGAAGCTTGTTTCTACCACAGAATAAAAAATAAAACTGCAATTACAACTGGTTACATGCAATGCTGACAATGCAAGTGTAAATTCTGGTGTAATGGATAAATTGTCCACTTTGGTGGCTGAACAGAAAAAAGGCTTGACGCTCACTGTCCAAAAGATTCCATTGTCCACAGCATAATTTTCCGAAAGTATTATTTATTACAAAAAACAACTGTATGCAAAATCAAAAAATCAAAATCTCAAATAACTAAAGGATTGAAAAGATAACAAGTAGATTGAATCAGTCTATTTCGCATGGTGTCAGGCCGTGAGGTCAAAGACTGTCACTTCCGGTTCTGGCCACGCCCTCAGGTGAAGTCACAGGACCTTTATTTCCAGAGGCCTTACATCTCCAACTTCAACCCCTAGATGGTGTCAACTCAAATAACAGCTCACATAAGATATTTAATAAACTAAATACTAAAAACTAAAAATAAATAATACTTAAATTAATCCTATTTTAGCTCCTACATATCCGGCCCCTAAATGGTTTAATCATAACATTAAACATTTATATACATTTACAAAAGGAGCTATAAATAATCTAAGTAATCAAATAACAAAAGAAAAGAAATATATATACTTTCCTTTTTTCTGAGCTCTAGTTATCATCTTCTTCCAATAGTAAGCACAGTTTTGTGATGGGTCGCTCCATAATACTTGTCTTTGTCTGTAGTTTGACTGACCGGACCATTCCATCTGAATCAGGTTTTGTTTCTAGAATTCTTGCAAGTGGCCATAAAGATCGGGGAGAGGTAGGGTCAACCACCAACACAATATCTCCAACATTGAGATTGGTTTTTGCTTTGGACCACTTCTGTCTCTCTTGCATTAGTGTTAAATACTCTTGTGTCCACCTCCTCCAGAACAAGTCTGCCAAGTATTGCACTTGTTTCCACCGGCGCCTGGTGTATGAGTCAGATTTGGAAAACTCACCGGGAGGTAGAACAGGTTGTGAGTTTTGCAAGAGAATGTGGTTAGGTGTAAGAGCCTCTAGGTCAAAAGGGTCAGAGGATGCAGTGGTGATTGGACGGTTGTTGAGAATTGCCTCAACTTCACAAAACAATGTCTGAAGACCTTCATCATCTACAACTTGTTGGTGTAAGAGAGAATTTAAGATCCATCTTGCAGACCTGATTAGTCTCTCCCACACGCCTCCATGGTGAGACGCCCCTGGTGGGTTGAAACTCCAATCGATTCCCCTTTGGAGCATGGCACTTTGAATCTTACTGACATTCAGATTGATGAAAGCTTTTTTGAGCTCTCTGTATGCACCTACGAGATTGGTGCCATTGTCAGACTAGACACATTTTACCTGGCCCCTACTACATATGAATCTTCTTAACGCATGGATACAGGAGTCAGTGTCCAGAGAGCTGGCCATTTCAAGATGAACGGCTCTGCATGACATACATGTAAAGAGTACGCCATATCTTTTGACAAAACTTCTTCCTCTTTTTGTTTCTATTGGGCCAAAATAGTCCATTCCCACATTTGTGAATGGTGGGAGATCTGGTTGAGTTCTTTCTTTTGGCAAATTAGCCATCTTTTGTTCCTCGGTTTTGCCTTTCAAGCGTCTGCATGTCACGCACTTTGAAATTATTTTTCTTGCTGCAGCGTTGCCACTAATGATCCAATATTTCTTACGCAACTGGACAAGAATATAATTTCTTCCACAATGTCCATACCTTTCATGAATGTGGCGAAGTAACAGATAGGAGGTGTGAGATTGTTTTGGAAGAATGATGGGATGCTTCATGCTTTCTGACATAGACGCCCTTGACAGTCGTCCTCCTACTCTCAGTAATCCATCTTTTATCACTGGGTCTAGTTTGTAGAGGGTACTCCTTTTTTTAACATTGTGTGGAGTAATTTTTAGCTTTTCAAATTCATTTGGGAAAGCTTGTCTTTGGGTATAGGATACAACTGCTTTCTCTGCTCTTCCAAGATCATTCATAGATAAGAACTGACCACTAAGTGTTGATCTGAAGATATGTAGCTGGGAAGCCAGTTTTCGATGGCTAGAACGTGTGCTGACGTCAGTGGAAAGTTCATTCCTTTTAGCAGCGAGAGCTAACAGGTTGTCTCCAAGTTTTTGGTACCAAGCAACAGCTTTAAGCAATCTGGTCCAATCTGAGAAGTAAGAAAGTAGTTTTTGAGTAGGACTCTGTTCGTTTTGAGTAAGCACGTTACACACAATGGTAAAACCTTTAACCTCTGGGTCATCCTGTCTTAGGGACTCTTGTTTATACCCTTCAGTTGGCCAACTGAGTTCTGGTTGCCAGAGGAATTCAGGGCCACAAATCCATCTTTTACGTTCCAGAAACACTGGTACACTGAGCCCTCTGGATGCATCATCTGCTGGATTGTCCTTACTGGACACATACCTCCATTGCTGGGTGCTGGTATTTTCTCTTATGAATGATACTCTGGCAACATAAGTGTGGAATCTTACACTGTCATTGGCTATGTATTTTAACACTGCCTGACTATCTGTCCAGAACAGTGAATTTTTCAATGGGAGCTGCACTTCTGACTGGAGCATTTTGTCTACCTTGACAGACAATACAGCAGCTGCCAACTCAAGGCGTGGTATTGTCAACTGCTTTAAAGGGGCAACTCTTGCCTTTCCAATCATGAAAGATACATGAATGTTACCTTGCTCATTGGTCATTCTAATGTAGCTTACAGTTCCATATCCATGTTCGCTGGCGTCAGCAAAATGATGCAACTGAAAGGACTGTGGCTTACCAAATCCATTGGGTTTCTTACAGCGTGGCACACTGAAGGCTGTCAATTTGGGGAGGTCATGAATCCAACTTAGCCATTGTCTAGACTGAGATGTAGATATTGGCTTATCCCATCCATAACCTTCTTTGCACAATTGCTGTAAAAATTGTTTGGCTGGAAGAGTTAGGGGTGCCAAAATTCCAAGAGGATCAAAGACTGAGCTCACCATGGAGAGAATACCTCTACGGGTATGGGGCTTTTCATTGAGTGTGATGGTAAATCTAAAGGTGTCATCTTCTACGTTCCATTGGAGTCCCAAGGCATGGTCAACTGCTAACTTGTCTTTATCTAAATCCAAGGACCTAATGTTCTTTCCTCTTTGCTCCTCCTCAATGGCAGACAAGACGGTTCTACTATTACTCACCCATTTGGTGAGATGAAATCCTCCCAAGCTGCACAAATCCACCAAATCTGATCTCAGTTGCATTGCTTCTGATGCTGTGGGCAGAGACACTAGGCAATCATCAACATAAAAATGATACATTACTGTGTTGGTTACTTGTGGTCTAAAATGACTATTGTCTTCTGCAGTTCTTCGCAAGGCAAAGCTAGCACAGCTTGGAGAAGAGACCGCTCCAAAAAGGTGCACTAACATGCGATGATCTATTGGACTTTGCTCAGTGTCCCCTTCTGGCCACCACAAGAAGCGTAGAAAGTTCACATTTGATTTTGAGACTTTTACCTGATGGAACATAGATTTTATGTCCGCCATCATTGCAATGGGCTCTTGACAAAACCTAAGCAGAACTCCAACCAGTGAGTTGGTAAGATTAGGCCCTTGCAACAGTTCTGTGTTCAAGGACACACCTTGATATGTTGCACCACAGTCAAACACAACTCTCAGTGTATTCTTTTTGGGGTGGTAGACTGCATGATGTGGAATATACCAGGTTCTTCCTTCCACTTGATCTACCTCGTCCTGTGGGACCACTTCAGCATATCCTTTATCAATCATGTCACTGAGAAAGAATGTGTATTCTTTTTGGAATGAATCATTTCTCTTGAACTTCCTTTTAAGACTCAGAAGACATTGCATGGCCATGTGACGGTTGTTGGGCATTAGCACATCATCTTTCCTAAACGGTAAGTTGAGTGTGTAGTGTCCATCCCTTAGCGATATTGACTTATTTACAATTTTAAGAAACCTTTTATCATCAAATGACATTTCACGTTTTTCATCTGAGGCTTTTTCATTTAAGTCATGATTGTACTGACTAATCAGCAGCTTTTCCAAATTTGCTACAGAGATTCTATTTATGGTAGCAGATGGACAGTCGCGGCTTGCACTGGATTCCCCTCCTCTTAAGGGTCTATTAACTACCCATCCTACTAAGGTCTTGACTGCATATGGGCCGCCCTCACCTTGACTATTTATGATCTCCCATGGTTCTATGACCTTTGAGGCATTAGTTCCTATTAGTAGCTCAATGTTGCTATCAATCTCAGGGATATCAACCTTTTGCAGGTAAGGCCATCTAGCAAGATCCTTTTTTGTGGGTATGTTTTCCATGGTGACTGGCATCTCCTTTTGTGTGAATACATCAGGCAACTTAATGAAATTGTTTTGGTCTAGTCCAGAAATCTCTAATCCTGTGATTACATAAGTTGGCATGGACTTCTCATGACTCAATGTCTTTAACAGGATGCTAGTTCTTTTACCTTTGACGTTCAATTGTGACATCAGACGTTCGGTACAAAAGGTAGCGGAACTTCCAGGATCAATGAAAGCGTAGACTGAAATAATCTTGTCACCCTTAATGGCTTTGACTCTTACCGGAATCACTGAAAGGACATTATCCTGTATACCGGCCCCAATATGCCCACCAGCTGGCCGCGTAACAGCAGAAGAGTTCACAGTTTCTTTTGTGTCAATTTTCTTTTCTTGCTTTACCTTTTGTTCTGTTTGCTCAATGTGAAGGACACTAGGGTGCTGTTTAGAACATGATGTACAGGTGAGTCTCTTCCTACAGTATTTGCTGAGGTGGCCTTGATGTAAGCAACCAAAACAGATTCCCTTTCCTTTGAGGAAGTCTATTTTATCCCTGTGTTTCTTTTTCTTGAATAGCTTACACTGCTCCAATGTGTGTTCGCTGCTGCTACACAAATGGCATAAGACTCTCATAAGGTTGTTGTTAGAGGACTGCTGAGTGGACTGGCAACTGGGAGTGGAGACACTAGTTGCAAAGGTACTTCCACCAGACTTGGGCTTGACTTTAGTGGGAAACTTGTCTTTAGCTCTGCTTGTAGGCTTATCTTGAATATCCCCAAACACTGGGTCTGAAGCCACTTTTACTTGCTTCTCAACGAATAGGACAAGATTTTTAAATTGAGGCCTAATGTTATGGTTTTCTTGAAATTCACACACGTATGATCTCCAGCTTTCCCTCAGCTTGTAAGGAAGTTTCATGACCAAGACTTTCATGTTGGATGACAAGTTAATTCCATGTGAGTAATTCATGTCCTCCATTGCATTACAACAACTCCTCAGGAATATTGCGTAGGCTTGCAGTGATTTAACACTCTGAGGTCTGAGGGTATCGCCGGCGATACCACCGTGGTTTTTTTCTTATCAGTGTGAAAGAGACTCAAAATACTCCGTCAATGTTGCACATACAATTAAGAGTTATACACCATTTTAATCTGTGGAATATCTTCTTTTATTTGTGTACACTCAGAGTAACAACAAAATGTTGTGCTTTTTGTAAAATAAAGAAAACTAACATGATGCGTGATCTCTCGTCTCCCTCTGAGCGAAGTCCAATCTGATAGTTCTTAGAAAATGAACTGTAACTTAGTGAATACTAATCACAGAAAAATTACACTTATGTCTAAAAAAACGTTAAGATGTCAGGTTTTAAAACATATAAGTCAAATCGAAAACAAAGCTTCTGTGTTTATGTAATCTGTATGAAAAGAGAGCCATGTCAGAAATCCGTGATTCAGCTCATTATCCGCTAATGCGACCACGCCCACGGAGCGAGCGCTATTCAGACGCAAATTCAGTCAATACATGCATTCGTCATCTCAATCGTGTATTTATTGTCTTCAAAAGTGTTTTGAATAGCCATATTTAGCGATCTCTTGTTAGTTCCTTGATTGTCACATGATATGCCTCTTCTTTTACTGAGGCATTTGTGGACAAAAGGGGCAGAGCGCCCTCCGGCTGCAAGTATGAATTACAAACACAGCATCCAGCGCTCATAATGATGACAATAAATATAGAATAATAAATATTACTCCTCTGTATAGAAAATTGATATAAACATATGAGAATCCATCAATATTTCTCCAAATGTGTATGCTTTTAAGCATATTAAGAAATTATGGTCAATATAAGATTTTAAGAGTCAAAATGTGAAGCTTGAGTCTTAGATCTTTTTAATGATGTATAGTTTGTCAACTGCACATCAACATTTAGGCTCTATAATATAACAAATATAGTAGCCTATATGAAATGCCCTAGAGGTAGGAATGTTCAGACGCTTTGCATCACAGAAATACATTATATTTTAAAGTATATTAAAATAGAAAACCATTATTTGGTTAGAGACTTGAGACTTCTTTTAAAAACATTATAATGGCAATGTGTTCAATCTTTTGACTGGTAGTGTAATTTAACATAGGCCTATACAAAATTTTCTTCATATCATGTGCAATAATACGTGCATGCATGAGATCACAAAAATCATGTTTTTTTTTTGTCCTGAGTGGACTTTAATCCTGTTATCAGCATGATCACAGAGGGTTTTTTCACAGCCTACCTGACTGAAAGGCCTCATTAATATGCAAGTCATTTCAGGTCATTATTATTCAATTCTTTTGTCTTCTCAGGTGAGAATCACCCATTATACATGAGGATTCACGCCTCCATGCATACTGTGTTTCTTGACCAAAAGTGTCTTAGAAAATTTAAATCTCTCTATTGTTTTATATGAAGGAGTAGGAAGGATAATTTTTACTTCATTCTGAAGCAAAAACTCTAGTCTACAACCTCCAATACCCAGAATCCTTGTGAACACAGTTTTAATATATATTTTTTGGCCTTATTTCAGTGACTTAAGTTTTTTGTTTTTTCAATAACCACGCATAAACATTATTCCTTCAAAAACACAAACATGTACATACATGTTCCTCACATATTATTGTAGCCTAGTTTGTGCTGAATACAGTGTAATGACACTTTTGTCATTAATATGTTTATGAACAACTGAAAAAAGCACAAATGTCAGGGCATGTCAAAACTTCTCCAGGGCCCCAAAAATCCTCAGACCCCTGAGGGTTAAAATCATCCAATAGACACAAATTTATTCAAATTTTCTTTCACTTCTTGCACACACGAAGCATCTCCCATAAGTTCGAGCATTATGTTTTTTCTTTTAGTTAAGTGGGCAAGCTTTCCTTTTCTAGCATTTCGTAGCTTAGACACATGACCATTAACCTCTAGATCCATAACAGTGCTTGAGAGGTCACCCTTGACTTTCTCTTCATCAAACTCATTAGCTGTATCTTCCATACTTGATACTTGCTTGCTAATTCAGCACATGGAATCAGTATGCATAGACTTGTGATGTTGCCTGGCAGGCTGATATAACATCATCCAATAATCCACTCTTCCTATGGTAGACTTCTAACAATTTGCATGGTTTCAGAGTCAGCTCACTCCTTTACAGATTTCCATAACATCTGAAATTCTGTTCCATTTCATTTTCTATCATTTCAAGGACTTGACTCAAAAAAAAGCATAAAGCTGTACATACCATGCGGCCCAAACAAACAGTCCATGCCATGTGCTCATCGATATCCATACACTTCACTTCTTCAGATACAAGCACATTTTGCTCTTCAGCTTGTAGGAAGGAGTCTTTGACTTCACGGCCTGACAACATGCGAAATAGACTGATTCAATCTACTTGTTATCTTTTCAATCCTTTAGTTATTTGAGATTTTGATTTTGCATACAGTTGCTTTTTTGTAATAAATAATACTTCAGTTTCGGAAAATTATGCTGTGGACAATAGAATCTTTTGGACAGTGAGCGTCAAGCCTTTTTTCTGTTCAGCCACCAAAGTGGA
Source organism: Chanodichthys erythropterus (assembly GCF_024489055.1). Lineage (NCBI taxonomy): Eukaryota > Metazoa > Chordata > Actinopteri > Cypriniformes > Xenocyprididae > Chanodichthys > Chanodichthys erythropterus. The sequence goes on from NC_090228.1 coordinate 47,081,732, forward strand.
CAATTTATCCATTACACAAGTCAAAGACTCCTTCCTACAAGCTGAAGAGCAAAATGTGCTTGTATCTGAAGAAGTGAAGTGCATGGATATCGATGAGCACATGGCATGGACTGTTTTGTTATGAACACAATCTTTTCCTCTTTCTCCAGGATGAAGTGGCATGTTCTGCTATAGTCTATGTTGAAACGACATTCCCACCTGATCACACACAGAATAATGCAGTAGAGCTCACCGAGTGTCAATACCAATCCTAAATCCTTTTTTTTTTTTTTTTTTCATTTTAAACATAATTCACATTCACAGTGTTTATTCTAGTAATTGAGCTTATGTCCTTTACATGTTACAGTACATGGGCAAATGGGGAGATGGTCTTCTAATTAATATGTCTGTCTATTACAGTAATTTCTGTTAGAAAAAGTCTTAATCTCTTTTCCTGTATGGATGTTGATATGCTGGAACAGAGGAAGAACCTCACAAAACTGTTGCCACACAGTTGAAAGCATAGTAAAATGAGACACTGTTCATTTGTCATCGCATGCTAGTTTTATGATTGCACTGTATTTTTTTTCTTTCAAGATGTTCTTTTAGTTTAGTTCTCATTTTACTAATTTAGTCCCTCATACTGCTAATGAACATTATTGATGTATGTATTGAAACAGCCTTGTACAGTATATTTTGTGCAACATGTCTAAAACTGCTATAATGGCCTGCTTACTGGCAAAAAAAAAAAAAAAAACTATGTCATAATCACTGTCATGTAATTTTTATTGAGAAATCCTGCTGTTAAAAAAACTACTGGATGCAGGAAGAAAGAAATGAGAGTCAACAAGAATAGAGGAACAAGGAAAATATTTCTGTTTTTGCCACTTTGTGTGTGTTTGATGAAGTGTATGAAGTGGTGGTGCAACTTTATTGATTTGGCATGTGCGTGATAAACATAGGTTAAATTGGGATTTGTTTTGTCATCTAGATCAGTGGTTCCCAAACTTTTAAGTCCATGACCCCCAAAATAACGATGCCAGTGAGTGGCAACCCCCACTATCTTCGGAGCTGGTTAAAGTATACAAACATTGTGCACAATGGCGCACAACACCTGTTTCACACATAGGTCTACTGTAACGCGTTCTATCTGGCTAATAACTAGATTTAATAAATGATTAAATTGTTATATGCCCATCTATGGACCAGCGTCTCAGAAGAATAGGTTCGCCATGGAGAAAGATGTAACAACAACAGTGAACAGACACCGAGAATGGTTTGTTTGAACACACAATATGTATTTGTCTGACTGCATTCAAAAGGTAAGTTGAATCAATCTGGAATAATGAAAACAAGAAATAAATTAAAAAAAATGAAAATTCGAATGAAATTCTTGTTTCTAAATATTGCTATCACTTTTGTGTTTTGACAGGTTTCGTGAATCTTTTCCCTTGGTTTTCAACAAGGTAAGTACTTTGTTCACTTCAACTCAGTGTTCAATTCACAAAAAAAAAATTAGTGTTTAAGTATCAAAAACCCAAACAATGTGTCACACTTGTCAATGCAGAAATTGACACTTCTCACTAAAATAAAATGTCCTTTGATCTCAGAACCCTCAATTTCTCAGTTTTTCAAGAAAAACAGTTCTTCAAATAGTCCATAGAAGTACAAATGTCTTTTCGTTGTCGATGAGGAAAAAAACATCTCCATCCAAAACAGAAAAAAAAAGAAAAGAAGAGTTATTCGATTTCCTACCATTCGCAGAGTTCAGAAAAACTTTTGTTTCCACAGAAAATCCAAGAACAACTCAAGGGAGGCTCGCCAGTCCAAACCCTCCTCAAAACCACTGGAAGGCCGGGACAAATCCACAATACAGGCATCGGTACATCTCGTCACATCGGACAGGACAGCAATCCAATTTGGACAAGGGCAGAACAGGAAAAACAGAACAAAACTAAACAAAAACAAAAAACCTGACCTTGAACAAACAAGGTCATGAAAATATCATGAATATCTTCATTGTAACAACATACAATAAAGTTATCAATCACTATACATCATTCAAATTACACAGAACTTGAGTATTCTGAATATCTGTATCTGTATCTTTTCAAATAAAGATTATTTTCTTCATATATGCAATGTCTGTGACTATTTTTTCAAACATAGCACACTAAACATTATATAACTGACAACTTTGTCACATACTTAGCACACAGCTAGCTCTTATATACTAAATACAGCATAACACATTTTTACACATATAAATCACTCACAAATTCAATTTCTCTTGCTTTTTCCACTTAAACAATAATAACGATTCAATTGGTGATGATTAACAAGGCAAATTGACTTACCAAGGAGATCTTTAAACTCACAGAAAATTCCAGAATGGAGCGGTTACAGCGCGTCCGATTTAAACCCTTTTCTTTAACCTTTTTAATCAAAAATACACTTCGTAAACACTTTAGCAACACTCTGTCGCTAGTAGAGTATATGCATATCACCATTAAGTTTCATATTTTACAAATTAACTGTCCGTTTCACTCACATTACTATATCAAATGTCATTCACTACAAATGGAAAATAAAATGCGTCACTTCACTTACATCAATCCATCAATAAAACACATCCAGACGATTATTTCTGTGTTTCTGTTCCCCGGAGCATCAGCAACACCGCGCTCATCAGCATCTATGCACGATAGAGAGAGCTGCCTCTGACTCCACGAGCAAACCTCGTGCAAAATCCGGAAACTTAAAAACGACTCTCTATTGGTCACATTAATAACCAAGTAAAAATATGTGTTTATATAAAATTAATATTTTCTTTTATAATAGTGCTTATTTTTAAGTAGTTCAATAGTTTTGTTTATATATTAGTATGTTTTTATATTAATAACTTTATTTCTATATTACTCTGGTAACCTTGGTTACACTACTCTGTTTGCATTGTGTATGCAGTCGCCCATATTAACGGTTAGAGCGTTCACACTGCACACGGATGTGATTATGTACAATCTATTTTTGCTTCACTGCACCACGCTGAATTAAAACGGAAAAACACAAAATATTCTCCATTCATTTTAACCAATAAAAAAGTGATTGTGTAACGATCAGTTTCTGTGGTTATTTTAATAACAAATGTCGAGAGCGCATCAATGTATTGCGTGAGCACAAAACTCTCAGCTCCACTTAACGCTGGTTTCTTTGGGAAGCAAGGTTATCTTTCCCTCACAATCAAAAACACACTTCTTTGGTGACATTGTTGATTTTGTGCAGTCCTGTGACCTGTCGCTGCCGACGACTTCCGTAAACCCGAACGTGCGTTGATGGGCGTGCTATTGCTTTCTCACTATGGTCGGCGTGCGCGCGCGCCCTTCCGGGAAAAGTGCCCGTATAAGGAAATTCCGCCCTCGTTGACGTCACTCAGGACCATGCTTGAAAAACAAATCCGACACCTGTGACGATTTGGAAGAGAATTTTTGGAACAGAAATACTCCGTCATTCGTCCAACTCATGTTTTGAAACTTTGGCCATGTTTAGCATGAGAATCCAACTCTTTTACAGTGTACATAAGTCAGAATACATGAAATAGCATTATACCTCCCCTTTAAAGTTTCTGTTGCACAGTCAACACTTTATTTTGCTTCGGGTAAAGCAAGGAAAATGACACCTTACCTGGCATTTAGGTTAACAAGGAGACATAAAGATAGCACTCGTATCTTCATGAAGGTGGAAAAAAAAAAGTTCTCTATGACCTGCGGGATTTCTTGTAAAAAGATTTAAAAGGAAAGAAAAAACGAGTCGCCTGTTTGTCTATTTTAATTTTTAATTGAACGTGTTTGTGATTTTCATAAAGCTTATGTTTAAATGTTTTGCCACTTGTGTGAGCAACGTAAAATATAAATCAAAAGTATACTTTATATTAATATAAAGTAATAAATTGAATAAAACATTTTAAATGTAGAATGTTTAAACGTGACATCTATTAAATACAGTGTACAAAGAGAATCGCAATACTGACACGCCACGTTCAGTAACAACTTTTGGATTTAAAATAAAAATAAGTAAATGTTGTGTTTGTGATAAACAGCCAGTTGCGCACTGCAAACACAGCATATGTGAAAACACAATAGCGCGTGCTGCAAAGGCATGACGGTGGAGCTTCTCCGCTCTCTCTCGCGACCCCCACTTTGGGAACCCCTGATCTTTAACAGTCATGTTAAGTCTGTAGTTCGTTCCTGTTTTTTCCATCTCAGGAACATTGCTAAGATTAGATCTATGGTTTCGAAAAAAGAAATGGAGATGCTCGTTCATGCTTTTATTTCTTCACGATTGGATTATTGTAATGTTTTGTACACGTGTTCAAACAAATCTTCTATGGATTGATTACAAGTTGTACAGAATGCAGCTGCCAGGCTTTTAAATAGATCCAGCAGAAGGTCACATGTTACTCCTGTGCTTAAAGCTCTCCATTGGCTTCCTATTAATTTTAGAGTGCATTTCAAAATTTTAGTTAACACTTACAGGGCCTTGCATGATCAAGCACCCTCGTATAAGCAGGATCTCTTACATGCACACGCCCCTGGTCGGTATCTGAGGTCTTCAGGCCAAGACCTTTAAACTATTCCCAGAACACATCTTAAGACAAGAGGTGATCGGGCTTTCTGTGCAGTGGCTCCAAGACTCTTGAACTCTCTTCCTTTAAAGTTGAGAACTATTGGTTCTAAAGAAGCATCTTTTTGGACAAGCTTTTAATCGACAATTCGATTTGCCTGTTTGTATTGATGGAATTTGTAGAGTATATTTTATTTTATTTATCTTATTTGTTTATTTTTATTGTAAAGCACTTTGTGACCCCTCCTTGTCTGTGATAGGTGCTATATAAATAAACTTTACTTCCTTACTTATATTGTTCACAAGCTGTTTTATTGACGTCTTTCCGCGGTTGAAACACAAATAAAGTGATTACATGAGACATGATACATTCTGGTAAGTTGTATTATGCTATATATTTCAACATACCTTTGATGTTCATGCATGTTTTTCGAGATTATAACTATTGAAGAGGAAGAAAAGACTCGCACTGCCGCCTGAACTGAGGCACAGGAATCTGACACATCACATTTAAGAGTGTCAAAATGCCACTTATTGTTTGAATATCATGATAAAATGGTCAGAATTTACAAACTGACACTTTTATTATTATCAGAAGTAACAAAGCACAAAGCTTTTTTGCGATTATTGGATGGGAGGCCCTACAAATAATATTTGATGTAGGAAAAAAACAACAACAAAAAAACGCAGACCTGGCACTGGCTTGAACTACGGATGATTCACAGGGTCAAAAAGAGCCTGCTTTAACATCACTATTTTTAAACTTGCTTTAAAATTCAACACGAGTGATTTTCTTCTCAAAAATCAGTATATATAGTTGCAGTCTAACACGTTTTTCCGCACCCTTTTGATTAACAGGATATAGGGCCTGATCATCGGCAGTTTTTATACAATCAGTCGATAGTGAAGATTTAATCTGCAGATATCAATTGTTGGCCGATACATCGGTGCATCTAATTTAAAATATATGAATTTATTATGATCACATATTCTTTTATATATTTAAATACAGGTCAAAATAAGTATGTTGTTTAATTTTTACGTAAATATTTCCTTAACATTGAATGACCATGTTTATGACTCTGAATGATGTTTTGCCAAAAAGGGAGATAATATTGTTATTGTTCCCATAATTGGAATGTTTTTAGTATTAGTCTGTATCATTAAATTAGTTTTAATAATATTTCTTTAATATAATTTGCAATATAATAATTTAATATTAAATGTAAGCAGAAGCAGATGTTGAAAAATAATGCTGCGTTCCAGGCAGGTTTTTGAGCCCGTATTTCAAATCACGACTCACGACTTTGTAGCGTTCCAAGAAAGTCACGCCAAACTGCGTAAAAGTGTAAACAAACCAACATGGCGGACCGTACGGGGCTTATGCTCATTAATTATTTCTGTCGCCAAAGGTGCTTACTCCTTGCTTATTTGAGGGAAACAGAGGAGGAAAACGGCGCATAAGGCAAGAGAAGCTGTTATACCTTTTATTTTACCGTGCACTTGCATAAACACCGCATCCGTAGGGGCTGCCATTGTTTCACGGGCTATGTGACGTCAGAACTCGTAACTGGGAGTACATTGATCTAGTACGAGTTCACGGGTGGGAAGTCACGGCTTTGACTGCTGTTCCAGTGCACTTTCACGGGTAGAAGGTTGGAAAAACACTGGAACGCGTGGAACGCGGCATAATAAGCATTTTATTCTACTGTTCTGATGCTTAGCTTGTCACTTGGTTTTGACCAAAAAATTGCAGCATGCAGCTACGTTTATGAGTACTTTATGTTTGCCAACATAAATGACGTTATCAGGATAAGTATTTTGGGTGAATAATCCCCTCAATGGTCTCTTTTGAACTTGCGACATACTGTAGTGAAGGAGAAGTCTGTTCAGAAATATTGGTAAGATATTATTCTGACAATCACAATCCTGAATACCTTTCTCTTTTCCTTGCTAAAGGCCTGTTCATATGATAACTATAACAATAATAGTGATAAACATATAGTTTAAAGAATTTTTTTCTTTAGAATATGTAAAATAACAGTATCCACACCACAAATCGATAACGGCACAGAGAAACAATATTGTTGGAATCTGTTTGAGCGTTTTTGTTCCTGCTAATGAACGATAAAAACATTGACAGCCGAACAAAATCTATTACGCTTTGAAGAGCTCCAGCATTTAAAGTGGCAAATGACAAAACTGCACATGCTTAGAATGAACAGTGTTTTTGTTCACTGGTGTGGAAACTATTGTTATAATTATCTTTATAGTTATTGTTTGTGGTGTGAATGGGCTTTAAGAGTGACACTACTGGCTCTGTATATATTTTAATAGCTTTTTGGCTTTTTACAGTGCCTTTCAACTCTCTCTGTTTGTGGGCATCTAAAATGAATCAATAACACAAATTAAACAATACAAAAATGCACTAAAACATTAATATTTATTAAGGTCGGTGCTAAACATTCCTCATTTATCTGTAAAATAAATAAGATGCTAAAATAGTTATTTATACAGTGCTACTGTCATTCAGTGTAATGGATAACACTGTGGTGTAACACAGACTTTGCATTAGTCTGAATGACGAAACTTCCACTACAGCTTATATTGCTGGTCATCAACTGGCCACCTGTAACAAACAGTGAGCTTGACCAGTAAAGTTAATCACAATCATTCACAATATCTGCTTATTTAAAAAAAAAAATCAAACAATGTAAGTATTTTTTTGGTGTTTCACTGAATGACATGCATTTTTGTAACTTAGGCTACCACACCATGAAAAGGTGAAATTATCAAATATTTGAGAATTAAACTCACTTTTCTTGCAGCACCACCTGGTGTTCAGAGTGTCATTTGATGATGTCACAGACTGTTGAATGACTATCAGTTTTTTTTTTTAATTTGATTTCAGAATGGCTTCTTGATCCCGTTACACTGAATGACCTCTGACAAACTGAATATTCGGGACAAAAGTCCCCATGGTTATTTAAATATTTAAAAAAAAAAAAAAAAAAAAACAATATACTTACCAACACTTACTTGAAAATGCCAAGAACACAAATATATTTTTAAATTGGTATTTTATGTTTATTTAAATATGTAATGGTAAAATCAAAGTCCGGACATTACTCTGAATGACAATTTTACACTTTGGAACATTATTTCCCCCATATGTTGACATTTTCTTTTCTCAAAAGTTTTTTGAAATGTGAAAGTAGACACACTGCTTGCATTTAACATGTTTTTTTTTATGTACATGTAGCAAATTAACTCAAAGGGGAAATACTGATAATTATTCATAACTCATTATGATTATTAATTATGATTATGTGAATCAGTTAATCTTAACTGGATGTAGCTACATTAAGATTAATATTACAATCCATTAACCTGTTCGTCCAGTGAACACTCAGTGTTGATTGTTTATTAACTCTAAGAAATGTTCATTTCCAGGTTATGGAAAAACAACGTTCTTATTGTACTGTACTACTCAGAGCATGTAGTCAAGATCTGATCATTTAAGAGGCAATTTATTCACAGACGGGGAGTCAGAACCAAACATGTTTTGTGCACAGTTTTTATTAACTAACTCACAAACACATAACATAACATACACAAAGGGTCACACACATATGTAGGTAAAAATGAGCAATGATAGAGTTGAACCGGAAGAGGAACCGTTAATGGAGCTATAGGAAAAAGTCAAAGACAATCTGGAAAAGAATCATCAGTTTCCTCAGTATTAAAGCACCTTTGCTGACCAAGGTAAGTTTTACAAATCAATACTAAATAGCTGTTTAGTGTTCAAATGTACGATACTTGCAAGATGCCTTTAGTGGCATTTTTCACTGGCTTTTAACCTCTGGTCAAGTCACACCTCTCAGTTGTTGACCGGACCAATGAAGATGTTGTATTTCCGGGTGACAACACGCCTCCTGTCAGGGCTTTTACGACTGAGCAAGATTAACTGGCTGAGTTTTTGAAGAACTATTAAAGATTCTTGTAATACTAATGTGTTGCACAGGTATGGACATACCGCATACACAAGCATTTAAATCTTCCCGCTACGAATGTATAGACACTAAACATGGCATAACTGAAGTTACCTTGAATGTCATAAAACGTATAAATCATAAACCGTGAATACAATGAGTGCAATACAACAACAGTGATAATGGATACCATTTCCTGGGGATGTGCATGTTCATTTATAGAACAGTTTGTCTATAAATTAATGCAAGAGAGTCTGTGTTCTGTATGGAAAATGCAGGAAAGATGCAGGTTTTCTGTGTCTCTTCTCTGCTCTCCATGCGGCAACCACATTCTTTAGCGCAATAAACTTGTAACTGAGAACTTCTCGGGGGATGGGGACAGTCAAATCCCAGAGTGAGCTTTAAACAATTATTGGTTAACTATAACAAATAACTGTGTCTGATTTGTCTCAGTCGTTACAACATAAAATGGCTTTTGCAAATTTAATTTTATGAGGACACCAAAATGGTGACGTCTCATCTTTGACCCTCAAACTGCTGATTCATTCAAGAATGAGGCAGTTGTTTATGAATGAACCATTGAATCTTTGACTCAACCGATTCATTCAAAATGCTGAATCATTCAGTAATGCAACAACTGCTGTGAGACATAGACAGGGTATATTTTTTGCTGCTGAAATAGATAGTCGGTCCAGTGTTTCTCAAGCGTGCACGAGTCCTAAAAGTGACGCCAAAGCGTCTCGATCGCCCCCAGTTGGCTGGAAGCAGTATAGGTCATAAACCCCGACCTCTCCACGAAATGTAATGGAATGTGAGACAAACTAAACAATCAATTTACACTTTGAAGTGTTTTTTTTTTTTTTTTTTTCCAAAGACGGTTTCTGCCATTTTAGACAGTTTTTATCACACTGGTGTTAGTTTCAAGTGTTCATTCTAAAAATCTTCTAAATAAGTTTGGTTTTGGTTAGTTATTTGATGATATAAAAACGTCAGCCAGATTGACAGCTTCTCTGAGTGAAGTAGTCACTGAGGCGTCAACTGACTTTTTTCTGGATCTTTGTGAGGAGACTGGAGCTTTATCTTTAATTTCTACATTTCCATAACTGTTTATTTCACACCGGCACAATGAGTTGTTCTGAGTTTGGGTGAGACCTTGATATCACGGCTCTACTTCGTGTTCACTACTGCACAGACTCGGGCTCCACGTTCACTCCACGTTCATATATATATATATATATTTTTTTTTATTTTTTTTTTTTTTACAGTCTATGATGTTTCTATTGAGCGCTTACAGGACATTTATTTTATAAACTTATTACTTTTAGAGTTAAAAAAAATATTTGAAAGCACTGAATAAAAAATACTGACACTGACAGTATATAACTATAGCTTTATCAAAAGCAAAGTGTCTGTATAAAAAACTGCCTATGAGCACGCTTTCAAATGAAATAAGGCGTAAAAACAACAATAAAAAATATTAAATTATAAAAGTGCCACAATTGTCCCACTATCACGTGCAGGGGTGGCATTTTGCTCCTATAAATGGGTAATAGAACTACAAAAAGAGTTTTAAATTCATGATTTAATATTAATGGGATTTTTATTTATGTAATATTTTAATTCTAGGTGTTTATTTATGTAAATGTTGCATGATGTGATGTTTTAAAGGGATCCCCTGGTGTTAAGACTTGTATGGCTGAATATAATGTAAATGATAAAATGTCTCTTACTGAAATATGTAGTATAAACCCATGAAAGATTTACGTTATTTAAAAAATCCATGGCATATTTGGACAATGAGGCGCCATTATATTCAGCTGCACAGTGCATTCTATGTCAGTGACGTCAAATGTTTGCACTCATGCTCTACTGACACTATCCTGTTGCTATTTTTACCACAACACAACTAGTTAACTAGATAAGAGGAGAAAAGAATGGGAAGTTGTGCAGAATGTGGACGAATAAAACTTCCCAAAGACCCACGTCTTTGTTTTCTCCACTTGACTCTCTGATGCCTTTGAAACTTTTAGTAGAGCACAGCTGAAAGAGCTTACAGTTGGCGATGGATATAAGTGAAATGCTTTAACCAAATGCAGCGCCTGTCGTGGAGTCTGATGAGGGCAGCCCATAACACATCTCGACTGAGACAGACTGCCTCAAAGCTTGTGTGCGCTGATGCACAAAATATCTGTGATAGCATAAAACAGTAGCATCTTCTCTGCATGTTATCTGTGTGTAATGCATTCAGGTGATCAGACGATTTTAACACGTCAATCATACAACAGTAGTTCAAATAGCCACAGAGACATTGCACAGCTTTGATGTTTTCATCCTCACTAATTTTGCACTCTGGCACAAACTGAAAAGGCCGATCTGGTTTTAAAAGGAACCCTGCAGATATTAAGACCTGTATGCATTACTAGATTACTGTTGCACCAAAACATACAGATGCAGAACACAAATATCAAAGGCATCAGGGCTAAAGTGGAGAAAACAGTTAGGAAGATTTATTCATCCACATTCTTCACAACGTCCCATTCTTTTCTCCTCATATCTCTAGTAAAGCATTAAAGACTTGGCATCGCTTCTCTCGTTGCCCTTCGACTGGAAATTACAGCCAAAAGCTGCACAATGTGACATCGTATATTATATTCAGAGTTGTGTTGTGGTATAAATAGCAACAGGATAGTGTCAGTAGAGCATGAGTGCAAGCATTTGATGTCATTGACATATAATGCTCTGTGCAGCTAAACAAAATGGTGCCCCCGTTGTCCAAATATGTCATGGATTTTTTAAATAATGTAAATCTTTCATGGGTTTTTACTACATATTTCAGTAAGATACATCATTTACGTTATATTAGGCCATACAAGTCTTAACACTGGGTGTCCCTTTAAGGAGGCAACTGTGTGTATTTGTGTGTGTGAAGGCGTCTGGTTTCATGTGCAAAACGACACTGCAAGAGCTACTGATCTGCTTCTCTCAGGCTTTTTACACAACTAACATGGCAAAGATGATCTCATAAAACAGAGTATAATAAAACACAAAAACAGGGGCAAGTCAGAAGCATTTTCATGAGAACCTGGAGAAATAACCGTGGTCATCTGTGTGCCCTCGATGAGTGAGCATCTGTCTCATCTTCAGAGCTTCTCTACTTGTTTCTTCTGAAGGTCTGTGGCTTATTTTAGTTTGACTTAAGGCCAACCAACTATAACTATAAACTATAAATAAATAAATATAGCTGCGAGCAGCGATGGCGGGCCCAAGCCCGGTGGCACCGCCACCCCGGTGGCTTCAGGGCAACTGTGCACAGCGGGCAATAGGCACTTAAAACGGTTAAACATCAAAGGACTATGTCAAATTCACTCCACATTTACTGCACTACAAGGTGCCGCTATAGAGCCCCTCCTCCCTGCCCATTTTCAAAGGATTACATGTGCCAAGTTTTAACATTATTCTGATGAATTTTGAAGCAAATCAGGTAAAAATAAGAGGGTGATCTCAATGTATGCTGAAAGTGACACATTTTCTGCTTCCAGTTGGTGGCGCTATGACTTTGAATCACAATAGTCAAATCCATGTGATCAGCCTTGTACAACGAAGACTAAGCCAAAGTTTCATCAAAATCAATTAATGTATGCAGAAGTTATAACACTTTGTTGCCCTTTTCTTGCCATAAATTCGTTGCCTCGCCACGGCCAAACCGTTTGAGATATCCAAAATCCGTTTGCAATTAAACAACTTCAATGTGTTAGCAACAAGTTAAAAAAAGCTTGGTGTAAATTGGATAAACCCTGTAGGAGTAGTAGTATAAAATTCATAGCCTGTTTTTTCAAAAAATTAACATTCAAACCAAAATAGCTGACTTCCTGTTGGTCGGAGCTAATGAATGTAAATTAGAAAATTGTCCGGCTTGATGAGAATAATATGTGTACCGAGTTTGGTGACTGTAGGAAAAACTAACCCCCCCACTTTTGTCAAAAGGTGGCGCTACTGAGCCCCTCCACCACGCCCATTTCTATGGCTTTGTCCATGTCTACTGGTTGACAATATTGATGTGTGTGTCGAGTTTCATGCAATTTGAAGCATGTTAAGAGCCTCAAAAACACTCAAGAATATTATTACAGTTTGACCTGTCGCCATGGCAACAATATTTCAAATATCAAAAATCCTGTCATAGGTCTACATCTGCTGTGTATTGACATTACACTGATGAAGTTTGAAGCAAATCAGGTAAAAATAAGAGGGTGATCTCAAAGCATTTTAAAAGTGATACACTTCTTGCTGCCATTTGGTGGCGCTATAACTTTGACTCACAATAGTTACATCCATGTGATCAGACTACTACAACCAACACACTCCTGAAGTTTCATAAACATCAATCAATGTATGCAGAAGTTATAACACATTTCCTGTTTCCCTTTTCTCGCCATAAATTCGTTGCCTCGCCACGGCCAAACCGTTTGAGATATCCAAAATCCGTTTGCAATTAAACAACTTCAATGTGTTCGCAACAAGTTAAAAAAAGCTTGGTGTAAATTGGATAAACCCTGTAGGAGTAGTAGTATAAAATTCATAGCCTGTTTTTTCAAAAAATTAACATTCAAACCAAAATAGCTGACTTCCTGTTGGTCGGAGCTAATGAATGTAAATTAGAAAATTGTCCGGCTTGATGAGAATAATATGTGTACCGAGTTTGGTGACTGTAGGAAAAACTAACCCCCCCACTTTTGTCAAAAGGTGGCGCTACTGAGCCCCTCCACCACGCCCATTTCTATGGCTTTGTCCATGTCTACTGGTTGACAATATTGATGTGTGTGTCGAGTTTCATGCAATTTGAAGCATGTTAAGAGCCTCAAAAACACTCAAGAATATTATTACAGTTTGACCTGTTGCCATGGCAACAATATTTCAAATATCAAAAATCCTGTCATAGGTCTACATCTGCTGTGTATTGACATTACACTGATGAAGTTTGAAGCAAATCAGGTAAAAATAAGAGGGTGATCTCAAAACATTTCAAAAAGTGATACACTTCCTGCTGCCAGTTGGTGGCGCTATAACTTTGACTCACAATAGTCACATCCATGTGATCAGACTCCTATAACGAACACACTCGTGAAGTTTCATAAAGATCAATATATGTATTAAGACGTTATAACACATTTCCTGTTTCCTTTTTCTCGCCATAAATTCGTTGCCTCGCCACGGCCAAACCGTTCGAGATATCAAAAATCCCCTGGCAATTTTTAATCATCAGTGTCTTGACTTCATGCTGACCGAGTTTGGTGGCGATCGGATTAATCGTCTAGGAGGAGTATATCAAATTCCAGAGCATGCGTTTTTCAAACAACCCTTAATAGCTGACTTCCTGTTGGCGTGGCGATTAACTTAGAGCGCGAAAGTTGTTCGGCCCGATGAGGTCTATATGTGTACCGAGTTTCATACTAATACGTGCAAGCATGTTTAATATATGGACCAAATTTTCAGACTTTTTTCAAGGGGGCGCTGTCGAGCCCCCCTGCCACGCCCGGGTACCAGCGTCTCCGGCGTCCTAATGGCCGCGGATTCCAATGTGTGTGCCAATTTTCAAGAGTTTTTGAGCATGTTAAGGCCCCCAAAAAGCCCCGGAAGACGGAAAAAAAAAAAAATAAAAAAATAAAAAAAATAAATATAGCTGCGAGCAGCGATGGCGGGCCCAAGCCCGGTGGCACCGCCACCCCGGTGGCTTCAGGGCAACTGTGCACAGCGGGCAATAGGCACTTAAAACGGTTAAACATCAAAGGACTATGTCAAATTCACTCCACATTTACTGCACTACAAGGTGCCGTTATAGAGCCCCTCCTCCCTGCCCATTTTCAAAGGATTACATGTGCCAAGTTTTAACATTATTCTGATGAATTTTGAAGCAAATCAGGTAAAAATAAGAGGGTGATCTCAATGTATGCTGAAAGTGACACATTTTCTGCTTCCAGTTGGTGGCGCTATGACTTTGAATCACAATAGTCAAATCCATGTGATCAGCCTTGTACAACGAAGACTAAGCCAAAGTTTCATCAAAATCAATTAATGTATGCAGAAGTTATAACACTTTGTTTCCCTTTTCTTGCCATAAATTCGTTGCCTCGCCACGGCCAAACCGTTTGAGATATCCAAAATCCGTTTGCAATTAAACAACTTCAATGTGTTAGCAACAAGTTAAAAAAAGCTTGGTGTAAATTGGATAAACCCTGTAGGAGTAGTAGTATAAAATTCATAGCCTGTTTTTTCAAAAAATTAACATTCAAACCAAAATAGCTGACTTCCTGTTGGTCGGAGCTAATGAATGTAAATTAGAAAATTGTCCGGCTTGATGAGAATAATATGTGTACCGAGTTTGGTGACTGTAGGAAAAACTAACCCCCACTTTTGTCAAAAGGTGGCGCTACTGAGCCCCTCCACCACGCCCATTTCTATGGCTTTGTCCATGTCTACTGGTTGACAATATTGATGTGTGTGTCGAGTTTCATGCAATTTGAAGCATGTTAAGAGCCTCAAAAACACTCAAGAATATTATTACAGTTTGACCTGTTGCCATGGCAACAATATTTCAAATATCAAAAATCCTGTCATAGGTCTACATCTGCTGTGTATTGACATTACACTGATGAAGTTTGAAGCAAATCAGGTAAAAATAAGAGGGTGATCTCAAAGCATTTTAAAAGTGATACACTTCTTGCTGCCATTTGGTGGCGCTATAACTTTGACTCACAATAGTTACATCCATGTGATCAGACTACTACAACCAACACACTCCTGAAGTTTCATAAACATCAATCAATGTATGCAGAAGTTATAACACATTTCCTGTTTCCCTTTTCTCGCCATAAATTCGTTGCCTCGCCACGGCCAAACCGTTTGAGATATCCAAAATCCGTTTGCAATTAAACAACTTCAATGTGTTCGCAACAAGTTAAAAAAAGCTTGGTGTAAATTGGATAAACCCTGTAGGAGTAGTAGTATAAAATTCATAGCCTGTTTTTTCAAAAAATTAACATTCAAACCAAAATAGCTGACTTCCTGTTGGTCGGAGCTAATGAATGTAAATTAGAAAATTGTCCGGCTTGATGAGAATAATATGTGTACCGAGTTTGGTGACTGTAGGAAAAACTAACCCCCACTTTTGTCAAAAGGTGGCGCTACTGAGCCCCTCCACCACGCCCATTTCTATGGCTTTGTCCATGTCTACTGGTTGACAATATTGATGTGTGTGTCGAGTTTCATGCAATTTGAAGCATGTTAAGAGCCTCAAAAACACTCAAGAATATTATTACAGTTTGACCTGTTGCCATGGCAGCAATATTTCAAATATCAAAAATCCTGTCATAGGTCTACATCTGCTGTGTATTGACATTACACTGATGAAGTTTGAAGCAAATCAGGTAAAAATAAGAGGGTGATCTCAAAACATTTCAAAAAGTGATACACTTCCTGCTGCCAGTTGGTGGCGCTATAACTTTGACTCACAATAGTCACATCCATGTGATCAGACTCCTATAACGAACACACTCGTGAAGTTTCATAAAGATCAATATATGTATTAAGACGTTATAACACATTTCCTGTTTCCTTTTTCTCGCCATAAATTCGTTGCCTCGCCACGGCCAAACCGTTCGAGATATCAAAAATCCCCTGGCAATTTTTAATCATCAGTGTCTTGACTTCATGCTGACCGAGTTTGGTGGCGATCGGATTAATCGTCTAGGAGGAGTATATCAAATTCCAGAGCATGCGTTTTTCAAACAACCCTTAATAGCTGACTTCCTGTTGGCGTGGCGATTAACTTAGAGCGCGAAAGTTGTTCGGCCCGATGAGGTCTATATGTGTACCGAGTTTCATACTAATACGTGCAAGCATGTTTAATATATGGACCAAATTTTCAGACTTTTTTCAAGGGGGCGCTGTCGAGCCCCCCTGCCACGCCCGGGTACCAGCCTCTCCGGCGTCCTAATGGCCGCGGATTCCAATGTGTGTGCCAATTTTCAAGAGTTTTTGAGCATGTTAAGGCCCCCAAAAAGCCCCGGAAGACGGAAAAAAATAAAAAATAAAAATAAAAATAAATAAATAAATAAATATAGCTGCGAGCAGCGATGGCGGGCCCAAGCCCGGTGGCACCGCCACCCCGGTGGCTTCAGGGCAACTGTGCACAGCGGGCAATAGGCACTTAAAACGGTTAAACATCAAAGGACTATGTCAAATTCACTCCACATTTACTGCACTACAAGGTGCCGCTATAGAGCCCCTCCTCCCTGCCCATTTTCAAAGGATTACATGTGCCAAGTTTTAACATTATTCTGATGAATTTTGAAGCAAATCAGGTAAAAATAAGAGGGTGATCTCAATGTATGCTGAAAGTGACACATTTTCTGCTTCCAGTTGGTGGCGCTATGACTTTGAATCACAATAGTCAAATCCATGTGATCAGCCTTGTACAACGAAGACTAAGCCAAAGTTTCATCAAAATCAATTAATGTATGCAGAAGTTATAACACTTTGTTTCCCTTTTCTTGCCATAAATTCGTTGCCTCGCCACTGCCAAACCGTTTGAGATATCCAAAATCTGTTTGCAATTAAACAACTTCAATGTGTTAGCAACAAGTTAAAAAAAGCTTGGTGTAAATTGGATAAACCCTGTAGGAGTAGTAGTATAAAATTCATAGCCTGTTTTTTCAAAAAATTAACATTCAAACAAAAATAGCCGACTTCCTGTTGGTCGGAGCTAATGAATGTAAATTAGAAAATTGTCCGGCTTGATGAGATCAATATATGTACCGAGTTTGGTGACTGTAGGAAAAACTAACCCCCCCACTTTTGTCAAAAGGTGGCGCTACTGAGCCCCTCCACCACGCCCATTTCTATGGCTTTGTCCATGTCTACTGGTTGACAATATTGATGTGTGTGTCGAGTTTCAGGCAATTTGAAGCATGTTAAGAGCCTCAAAAACACTCAAGAATATTATTACAGTTTGACCTGTTGCCATGGCAACAATATTTCAAATATCAAAAATCCTGTCATAGGTCTACATCTGCTGTGTATTGACATTACACTGATGAAGTTTGAAGCAAATCAGGTAAAAATAAGAGGGTGATCTCAAAGCATTTTAAAAGTGATACACTTCTTGCTGCCATTTGGTGGCGCTATAACTTTGACTCACAATAGTTACATCCATGTGATCAGACTACTACAACCAACACACTCCTGAAGTTTCATAAACATCAATCAATGTATGCAGAAGTTATAACACATTTCCTGTTTCCCTTTTCTCGCCATAAATTCGTTGCCTCGCCACGGCCAAACCGTTTGAGATATCCAAAATCCGTTTGCAATTAAACAACTTCAATGTGTTCGCAACAAGTTAAAAAAAGCTTGGTGTAAATTGGATAAACCCTGTAGGAGTAGTAGTATAAAATTCATAGCCTGTTTTTTCAAAAAATTAACATTCAAACCAAAATAGCTGACTTCCTGTTGGTCGGAGCTAATGAATGTAAATTAGAAAATTGTCCGGCTTGATGAGAATAATATGTGTACCGAGTTTGGTGACTGTAGGGAAAACTAACCCCCACTTTTGTCAAAAGGTGGCGCTACTGAGCCCCTCCACCACGCCCATTTCTATGGCTTTGTCCATGTCTACTGGTTGACAATATTGATGTGTGTGTCGAGTTTCATGCAATTTGAAGCATGTTAAGAGCCTCAAAAACACTCAAGAATATTATTACAGTTTGACCTGTTGCCATGGCAACAATATTTCAAATATCAAAAATCCTGTCATAGGTCTACATCTGCTGTGTATTGACATTACACTGATGAAGTTTGAAGCAAATCAGGTAAAAATAAGAGGGTGATCTCAAAACATTTCAAAAAGTGATACACTTCCTGCTGCCAGTTGGTGGCGCTATAACTTTGACTCACAATAGTCACATCCATGTGATCAGACTCCTATAACGAACACACTCGTGAAGTTTCATAAAGATCAATATATGTATTAAGACGTTATAACACATTTCCTGTTTCCTTTTTCTCGCCATAAATTCGTTGCCTCGCCACGGCCAAACCGTTTGAGATATCAAAAATCCCCTGGCAATTTTTAATCATCAGTGTCTTGACTTCATGCTGACCGAGTTTGGTGGCGATCGGATTAATCGTCTAGGAGGAGTATATCAAATTCCAGAGCATGCGTTTTTCAAACAACCCTTAATAGCTGACTTCCTGTTGGCGTGGCGATTAACTTAGAGCGCGAAAGTTGTTCGGCCCGATGAGGTCTATATGTGTACCGAGTTTCATACTAATACGTGCAAGCATGTTTAATATATGGACCAAATTTTCAGACTTTTTTCAAGGGGGCGCTGTCGAGCCCCCCTGCCACGCCCGGGTACCAGCCTCTCCGGCGTCCTAATGGCCGCGGATTCCAATGTGTGTGCCAATTTTCAAGAGTTTTTGAGCATGTTAAGGCCCCCAAAAAGCCCCGGAAGACGGAAAAAAAAAAAAAAATAAAAAAAATAAATATAGCTGCGAGCAGCGATGGCGGGCCCAAGCCCGGTGGCACCGCCACCCCGGTGGCTTCAGGGCAACTGTGCACAGCGGGCAATAGGCACTTAAAACGGTTAAACATCAAAGGACTATGTCAAATTCACTCCACATTTACTGCACTACAAGGTGCCGCTATAGAGCCCCTCCTCCCTGCCCATTTTCAAAGGATTACATGTGCCAAGTTTTAACATTATTCTGATGAATTTTGAAGCAAATCAGGTAAAAATAAGAGGGTGATCTCAATGTATGCTGAAAGTGACACATTTTCTGCTTCCAGTTGGTGGCGCTATGACTTTGAATCACAATAGTCAAATCCATGTGATCAGCCTTGTACAACGAAGACTAAGCCAAAGTTTCATCAAAATCAATTAATGTATGCAGAAGTTATAACACTTTGTTGCCCTTTTCTTGCCATAAATTCGTTGCCTCGCCACGGCCAAACCGTTTGAGATATCCAAAATCCGTTTGCAATTAAACAACTTCAATGTGTTAGCAACAAGTTAAAAAAAGCTTGATGTAAATTGGATAAACCCTGTAGGAGTAGTAGTATAAAATTCATAGCCTGTTTTTTCAAAAAATTAACATTCAAACCAAAATAGCTGACTTCCTGTTGGTCGGAGCTAATGAATGTAAATTAGAAAATTGTTTGGCTTGATGAGAATAATATGTGTACCGAGTTTGGTGACTGTAGGAAAAACTAACCCCCACTTTTGTCAAAAGGTGGCGCTACTGAGCCCCTCCACCACGCCCATTTCTATGGCTTTGTCCATGTCTACTGGTTGACAATATTGATGTGTGTGTCGAGTTTCATGCAATTTGAAGCATGTTAAGAGCCTCAAAAACACTCAAGAATATTATTACAGTTTGACCTGTTGCCATGGCAACAATATTTCAAATATCAAAAATCCTGTCATAGGTCTACATCTGCTGTGTATTGACATTACACTGATGAAGTTTGAAGCAAATCAGGTAAAAATAAGAGGGTGATCTCAAAGCATTTTAAAAGTGATACACTTCTTGCTGCCATTTGGTGGCGCTATAACTTTGACTCACAATAGTTACATCCATGTGATCAGACTACTACAACCAACACACTCCTGAAGTTTCATAAACATCAATCAATGTATGCAGAAGTTATAACACATTTCCTGTTTCCCTTTTCTCGCCATAAATTCGTTGCCTCGCCACGGCCAAACCGTTTGAGATATCCAAAATCTGTTTGCAATTAAACAACTTCAATGTGTTCGCAACAAGTTAAAAAAAGCTTGGTGTAAATTGGATAAACCCTGTAGGAGTAGTAGTATAAAATTCATAGCCTGTTTTTTCAAAAAATTAACATTCAAACCAAAATAGCTGACTTCCTGTTGGTCGGAGCTAATGAATGTAAATTAGAAAATTGTCCGGCTTGATGAGAATAATATGTGTACCGAGTTTGGTGACTGTAGGAAAAACTAACCCCCACTTTTGTCAAAAGGTGGCGCTACTGAGCCCCTCCACCACGCCCATTTCTATGGCTTTGTCCATGTCTACTGGTTGACAATATTGATGTGTGTGTCGAGTTTCATGCAATTTGAAGCATGTTAAGAGCCTCAAAAACACTCAAGAATATTATTACAGTTTGACCTGTTGCCATGGCAACAATATTTCAAATATCAAAAATCCTGTCATAGGTCTACATCTGCTGTGTATTGACATTACACTGATGAAGTTTGAAGCAAATCAGGTAAAAATAAGAGGGTGATCTCAAAACATTTCAAAAAGTGATACACTTCCTGCTGCCAGTTGGTGGCGCTATAACTTTGACTCACAATAGTCACATCCATGTGATCAGACTCCTATAACGAACACACTCGTGAAGTTTCATAAAGATCAATATATGTATTAAGACGTTATAACACATTTCCTGTTTCCTTTTTCTCGCCATAAATTCGTTGCCTCGCCACGGCCAAACCGTTCGAGATATCAAAAATCCCCTGGCAATTTTTAATCATCAGTGTCTTGACTTCATGCTGACCGAGTTTGGTGGCGATCGGATTAATCGTCTAGGAGGAGTATATCAAATTCCAGAGCATGCGTTTTTCAAACAACCCTTAATAGCTGACTTCCTGTTGGCGTGGCGATTAACTTAGAGCGCGAAAGTTGTTCGGCCCGATGAGGTCTATATGTGTACCGAGTTTCATACTAATACGTGCAAGCATGTTTAATATATGGACCAAATTTTCAGACTTTTTTCAAGGGGGCGCTGTCGAGCCCCTGCCACGCCCGGGTACCAGCCTCTCCGGCGTCCTAATGGCCGCGGATTCCAATGTGTGTGCCAATTTTCAAGAGTTTTTGAGCATGTTAAGGCCCCCAAAAAGCCCCGGAAGACGGAAAAAAAAAAAAAAAAAAAAAATAATAATAAATATAGCTGCGAGCAGCGATGGCGGGCCCAAGCCCGGTGGCACCGCCACCCCGGTGGCTTCAGGGCAACTGTGCACAGCGGGCAATAGGCACTTAAAACGGTTAAACATCAAAGGACTATGTCAAATTCACTCCACATTTACTGCACTACAAGGTGCCGTTATAGAGCCCCTCCTCCCTGCCCATTTTCAAAGGATTACATGTGCCAAGTTTTAACATTATTCTGATGAATTTTGAAGCAAATCAGGTAAAAATAAGAGGGTGATCTCAATGTATGCTGAAAGTGACACATTTTCTGCTTCCAGTTGGTGGCGCTATGACTTTGAATCACAATAGTCAAATCCATGTGATCAGCCTTGTACAACGAAGACTAAGCCAAAGTTTCATCAAAATCAATTAATGTATGCAGAAGTTATAACACTTTGTTTCCCTTTTCTTGCCATAAATTCGTTGCCTCGCCACGGCCAAACCGTTTGAGATATCCAAAATCCGTTTGCAATTAAACAACTTCAATGTGTTCGCAACAAGTTAAAAAAAGCTTGGTGTAAATTGGATAAACCCTGTAGGAGTAGTAGTATAAAATTCATAGCCTGTTTTTTCAAAAAATTAACATTCAAACCAAAATAGCTGACTTCCTGTTGGTCGGAGCTAATGAATGTAAATTAGAAAATTGTCCGGCTTGATGAGAATAATATGTGTACCGAGTTTGGTGTCTGTAGGGAAAACTAACCCCCACTTTTGTCAAAAGGTGGCGCTACTGAGCCCCTCCACCACGCCCATTTCTATGGCTTTGTCCATGTCTACTGGTTGACAATATTGATGTGTGTGTCGAGTTTCATGCAATTTGAAGCATGTTAAGAGCCTCAAAAACACTCAAGAATATTACTACAGTTTGACCTGTTGCCATGGCAACAATATTTCAAATATCAAAAATCCTGTCATAGGTCTACATCTGCTGTGTATTGACATTACACTGATGAAGTTTGAAGCAAATCAGGTAAAAATAAGAGGGTGATCTCAAAACATTTCAAAAAGTGATACACTTCCTGCTGCCAGTTGGTGGCGCTATAACTTTGACTCACAATAGTCACATCCATGTGATCAGACTCCTATAACGAACACACTCGTGAAGTTTCATAAAGATCAATATATGTATTAAGACGTTATAACACATTTCCTGTTTCCTTTTTCTCGCCATAAATTCGTTGCCTCGCCACGGCCAAACCGTTCGAGATATCAAAAATCCCCTGGCAATTTTTAATCATCAGTGTCTTGACTTCATGCTGACCGAGTTTGGTGGCGATCGGATTAATCGTCTAGGAGGAGTATATCAAATTCCAGAGCATGCGTTTTTCAAACAACCCTTAATAGCTGACTTCCTGTTGGCGTGGCGATTAACTTAGAGCGCGAAAGTTGTTCGGCCCGATGAGGTCTATATGTGTACCGAGTTTCATACTAATACGTGCAAGCATGTTTAATATATGGACCAAATTTTCAGACTTTTTTCAAGGGGGCGCTGTCGAGCCCCCCTGCCACGCCCGGGTACCAGCCTCTCCGGCGTCCTAATGGCCGCGGATTCCAATGTGTGTGCCAATTTTCAAGAGTTTTTGAGCATGTTAAGGCCCCCAAAAAGCCCCGGAAGACGGAAAAAAAAAAAAATAAAAAAAAAAAAATAATAATAAATATAGCTGCGAGCAGCGATGGCGGGCCCAAGCCCGGTGGCACCGCCACCCCGGTGGCTTCAGGGCAACTGTGCACAGCGGGCAATAGGCACTTAAAACGGTTAAACATCAAAGGACTATGTCAAATTCACTCCACATTTACTGCACTACAAGGTGCCGTTATAGAGCCCCTCCTCCCTGCCCATTTTCAAAGGATTACATGTGCCAAGTTTTAACATTATTCTGATGAATTTTGAAGCAAATCAGGTAAAAATAAGAGGGTGATCTCAATGTATGCTGAAAGTGACACATTTTCTGCTTCCAGTTGGTGGCGCTATGACTTTGAATCACAATAGTCAAATCCATGTGATCAGCCTTGTACAACGAAGACTAAGCCAAAGTTTCATCAAAATCAATTAATGTATGCAGAAGTTATAACACTTTGTTTCCCTTTTCTTGCCATAAATTCGTTGCCTCGCCACGGCCAAACCGTTTGAGATATCCAAAATCCGTTTGCAATTAAACAACTTCAATGTGTTCGCAACAAGTTAAAAAAAGCTTGGTGTAAATTGGATAAACCCTGTAGGAGTAGTAGTATAAAATTCATAGCCTGTTTTTTCAAAAAATTAACATTCAAACCAAAATAGCTGACTTCCTGTTGGTCGGAGCTAATGAATGTAAATTAGAAAATTGTCCGGCTTGATGAGAATAATATGTGTACCGAGTTTGGTGACTGTAGGGAAAACTAACCCCCACTTTTGTCAAAAGGTGGCGCTACTGAGCCCCTCCACCACGCCCATTTCTATGGCTTTGTCCATGTCTACTGGTTGACAATATTGATGTGTGTGTCGAGTTTCATGCAATTTGAAGCATGTTAAGAGCCTCAAAAACACTCAAGAATATTACTACAGTTTGACCTGTTGCCATGGCAACAATATTTCAAATATCAAAAATCCTGTCATAGGTCTACATCTGCTGTGTATTGACATTACACTGATGAAGTTTGAAGCAAATCAGGTAAAAATAAGAGGGTGATCTCAAAACATTTCAAAAAGTGATACACTTCCTGCTGCCAGTTGGTGGCGCTATAACTTTGACTCACAATAGTCACATCCATGTGATCAGACTCCTATAACGAACACACTCGTGAAGTTTCATAAAGATCAATATATGTATTAAGACGTTATAACACATTTCCTGTTTCCTTTTTCTCGCCATAAATTCGTTGCCTCGCCACGGCCAAACCGTTCGAGATATCAAAAATCCCCTGGCAATTTTTAATCATCAGTGTCTTGACTTCATGCTGACCGAGTTTGGTGGCGATCGGATTAATCGTCTAGGAGGAGTATATCAAATTCCAGAGCATGCGTTTTTCAAACAACCCTTAATAGCTGACTTCCTGTTGGCGTGGCGATTAACTTAGAGCGCGAAAGTTGTTCGGCCCGATGAGGTCTATATGTGTACCGAGTTTCATACTAATACGTGCAAGCATGTTTAATATATGGACCAAATTTTCAGACTTTTTTCAAGGGGGCGCTGTCGAGCCCCCCTGCCACGCCCGGGTACCAGCCTCTCCGGCGTCCTAATGGCCGCGGATTCCAATGTGTGTGCCAATTTTCAAGAGTTTTTGAGCATGTTAAGGCCCCCAAAAAGCCCCGGAAGACGGAAAAAAAAAAAAAAATAATAATAAATATAGCTGCGAGCAGCGATGGCGGGCCCAAGCCCGGTGGCACCGCCACCCCGGTGGCTTCAGGGCAACTGTGCACAGCGGGCAATAGGCACTTAAAACGGTTAAACATCAAAGGACTATGTCAAATTCACTCCACATTTACTGCACTACAAGGTGCCGCTATAGAGCCCCTCCTCCCTGCCCATTTTCAAAGGATTACATGTGCCAAGTTTTAACATTATTCTGATGAATTTTGAAGCAAATCAGGTAAAAATAAGAGGGTGATCTCAATGTATGCTGAAAGTGACACATTTTCTGCTTCCAGTTGGTGGCGCTATGACTTTGAATCACAATACTCAAATCCATGTGATCAGCCTTGTACAACGAAGACTAAGCCAAAGTTTCATCAAAATCAATTAATGTATGCAGAAGTTATAACACTTTGTTTCCCTTTTCTTGCCATAAATTCGTTGCCTCGCCACGGCCAAACCGTTTGAGATATCCAAAATCCGTTTGCAATTAAACAACTTCAATGTGTTAGCAACAAGTTAAAAAAGCTTGGTGTAAATTGGATAAACCCTGTAGGAGTAGTAGTATAAAATTCATAGCCTGTTTTTTCAAAAAATTAACATTCAAACCAAAATAGCTGACTTCCTGTTGGTCGGAGCTAATGAATGTAAATTAGAAAATTGTCCGGCTTGATGAGAATAATATGTGTACCGAGTTTGGTGACTGTAGGAAAAACTAACCCCCCCACTTTTGTCAAAAGGTGGCGCTACTGAGCCCCTCCACGACGCCCATTTCTATGGCTTTGTCCATGTCTACTGGTTGACAATATTGATGTGTGTGTCGAGTTTCATGCAATTTGAAGCATGTTAAGAGCCTCAAAAACACTCAAGAATATTATTACAGTTTGACCTGTTGCCATGGCAACAATATTTCAAATATCAAAAATCCTGTCATAGGTCTACATCTGCTGTGTATTGACATTACACTGATGAAGTTTGAAGCAAATCAGGTAAAAATAAGAGGGTGATCTCAAAACATTTCAAAAAGTGATACACTTCCTGCTGCCAGTTGGTGGCGCTATAACTTTGACTCACAATAGTCACATCCATGTGATCAGACTCCTATAACGAACACACTCGTAGAGTTTCATAAAGATCAATATATGTATTAAGACGTTATAACACATTTCCTGTTTCCTTTTTCTCGCCATAAATTCGTTGCCTCGCCACGGCCAAACCGTTCGAGATATCAAAAATCCCCTGGCAATTTTTAATCATCAGTGTCTTGACTTCATGCTGACCGAGTTTGGTGGCGATCGGATTAATCGTCTAGGAGGAGTATATCAAATTCCAGAGCATGCGTTTTTCAAACAACCCTTAATAGCTGACTTCCTGTTGGTGTGGCGATTAACTTAGAGCGCGAAAGTTGTTCGGCCCGATGAGGTCTATATGTGTACCGAGTTTCATACTAATACGTGCAAGCATGTTTAATATATGGACCAAATTTTCAGACTTTTTTCAAGGGGGCGCTGTCGAGCCCCCCTGCCACGCCCGGGTACCAGCCTCTCCGGCGTCCTAATGGCCGCGGATTCCAATGTGTGTGCCAATTTTCAAGAGTTTTTGAGCATGTTAAGGCCCCCAAAAAGCCCCGGAAGACGGAAAAAAAAAAAAAAAAAAAAAAAAAATAATAATAATAATCCTTAGAAGAACAAGAGGGCCCTGCGCGAATTTTCGCTTGGGCCCTAAATATAGCTGCGAGCAGCGATGGCGGGCCCAAGCCCGGTGGCACCGCCACCCCGGTGGCTTCAGGGCAACTGTGCACAGCGGGCAATAGGCACTTAAAACGGTTAAACATCAAAGGACTATGTCAAATTCACTCCACATTTACTGCACTACAAGGTGCCGCTATAGAGCCCCTCCTCCCTGCCCATTTTCAAAGGATTACATGTGCCAAGTTTTAACATTATTCTGATGAATTTTGAAGCAAATCAGGTAAAAATAAGAGGGTGATCTCAATGTATGCTGAAAGTGACACATTTTCTGCTTCCAGTTGGTGGCGCTATGACTTTGAATCACAATAGTCAAATCCATGTGATCAGCCTTGTACAACGAAGACTAAGCCAAAGTTTCATCAAAATCAATTAATGTATGCAGAAGTTATAACACTTTGTTTCCCTTTTCTTGCCATAAATTTGTTGCCTCGCCACGGCCAAACCGTTTGAGATATCCAAAATCTGTTTGCAATTAAACAACTTCAATGTGTTAGCAACAAGTTAAAAAAGCTTGGTGTAAATTGGATAAACCCTGTAGGAGTAGTAGTATAAAATTCATAGCCTGTTTTTTCAAAAAATTAACATTCAAACCAAAATAGCTGACTTCCTGTTGGTCGGAGCTAATGAATGTAAATTAGAAAATTGTCCGGCTTGATGAGAATAATATGTGTACCGAGTTTGGTGACTGTAGGAAAAACTAACCCCCCACTTTTGTCAAAAGGTGGCGCTACTGAGCCCCTCCACCACGCCCATTTCTATGGCTTTGTCCATGTCTACTGGTTGACAATATTGATGTGTGTGTCGAGTTTCATGCAATTTGAAGCATGTTAAGAGCCTCAAAAACACTCAAGAATATTATTACAGTTTGACCTGTTGCCATGGCAACAATATTTCAAATATCAAAAATCCTGTCATAGGTCTACATCTGCTGTGTATTGACATTACACTGATGAAGTTTGAAGCAAATCAGGTAAAAATAAGAGGGTGATCTCAAAGCATTTTAAAAGTGATACACTTCTTGCTGCCATTTGGTGGCGCTATAACTTTGACTCACAATAGTTACATCCATGTGATCAGACTACTACAACCAACACACTCCTGAAGTTTCATAAACATCAATCAATGTATGCAGAAGTTATAACACATTTCCTGTTTCCCTTTTCTCGCCATAAATTCGTTGCCTCGCCACGGCCAAACCGTTTGAGATATCCAAAATCCGTTTGCAATTAAACAACTTCAATGTGTTCGCAACAAGTTAAAAAAGCTTGGTGTAAATTGGATAAACCCTGTATGAGTAGTAGTATAAAATTCATAGCCTGTTTTTTCAAAAAATTAACATTCAAACCAAAATAGCTGACTTCCTGTTGGTCGGAGCTAATGAATGTAAATTAGAAAATTGTCCGGCTTGATGAGAATAATATGTGTACCGAGTTTGGTGACTGTAGGAAAAACTAACCCCCACTTTTGTCAAAAGGTGGCGCTACTGAGCCCCTCCACCACGCCCATTTCTATGGCTTTGTCCATGTCTACTGGTTGACAATATTGATGTGTGTGTCGAGTTTCATGCAATTTGAAGCATGTTAAGAGCCTCAAAAACACTCAAGAATATTATTACAGTTTGACCTGTTGCCATGGCAACAATATTTCAAATATCAAAAATCCTGTCATAGGTCTACATCTGCTGTGTATTGCCATTACACTGATGAAGTTTGAAGCAAATCAGGTAAAAATAAGAGGGTGATCTCAAAACATTTCAAAAAGTGATACACTTCCTGCTGCCAGTTGGTGGCGCTATAACTTTGACTCACAATAGTCACATCCATGTGATCAGACTCCTATAACGAACATACTCGTGAAGTTTCATAAAGATCAATATATGTATTAAGACGTTATAACACATTTCCTGTTTCCTTTTTCTCGCCATAAATTCGTTGCCTCGCCACGGCCAAACCGTTCGAGATATCAAAAATCCCCTGGCAATTTTTAATCATCAGTGTCTTGACTTCATGCTGACCGAGTTTGGTGGCGATCGGATTAATCGTCTAGGAGGAGTATATCAAATTCCAGAGCATGCGTTTTTCAAACAACCCTTAATAGCTGACTTCCTGTTGGCGTGGCGATTAACTTAGAGCGCGAAAGTTGTTCGGCCCGATGAGGTCTATATGTGTACCGAGTTTCATACTAATACGTGCAAGCATGTTTAATATATGGACCAAATTTTCAGACTTTTTTCAAGGGGGCGCTGTCGAGCCCCCCTGCCACGCCCGGGTACCAGCCTCTCCGGCGTCCTAATGGCCGCGGATTCCAATGTGTGTGCCAATTTTCAAGAGTTTTTGAGCATGTTAAGGCCCCCAAAAAGCCCCGGAAGACGGAAAAAAATAAAAATAAAAAAAATAAATATAGCTGCGAGCAGCGATGGCGGGCCCAAGCCCGGTGGCACCGCCACCCCGGTGGCTTCAGGGCAACTGTGCACAGCGGGCAATAGGCACTTAAAATGGTTAAACATCAAAGGACTATGTCAAATTCACTCCACATTTACTGCAATACAAGGTGCCGCTATAGAGCCCCTCCTCCCTGCCCATTTTCAAAGGATTACATGTGCCAAGTTTTAACATTATTCTGATGAATTTTGAAGCAAATCAGGTAAAAATAAGAGGGTGATCTCAATGTATGCTGAAAGTGACACATTTTCTGCTTCCAGTTGGTGGCGCTATGACTTTGAATCACAATAGTCAAATCCATGTGATCAGCCTTGTACAACGAAGACTAAGCCAAAGTTTCATCAAAATCAATTAATGTATGCAGAAGTTATAACACTTTGTTTCCCTTTTCTTGCCATAAATTCGTTGCCTCGCCACGGCCAAACCGTTTGAGATATCCAAAATCCGTTTGCAATTAAACAACTTCAATGTGTTAGCAACAAGTTAAAAAAAGCTTGGTGTAAATTGGATAAACCCTGTAGGAGTAGTAGTATAAAATTCATAGCCTGTTTTTTCAAAAAATTAACATTCAAACCAAAATAGCTGACTTCCTGTTGGTCGGAGCTAATGAATGTAAATTAGAAAATTGTCCGGCTTGATGAGAATAATATGTGTACCGAGTTTGGTGACTGTAGGAAAAACTAACCCCCACTTTTGTCAAAAGGTGGCGCTACTGAGCCCCTCCACCACGCCCATTTCTATGGCTTTGTCCATGTCTACTGGTTGACAATATTGATGTGTGTGTCGAGTTTCATGCAATTTGAAGCATGTTAAGAGCCTCAAAAACACTCAAGAATATTATTACAGTTTGACCTGTTGCCATGGCAACAATATTTCAAATATCAAAAATCCTGTCATAGGTCTACATCTGCTGTGTATTGACATTACACTGATGAAGTTTGAAGCAAATCAGGTAAAAATAAGAGGGTGATCTCAAAGCATTTTAAAAGTGATACACTTCTTGCTGCCATTTGGTGGCGCTATAACTTTGACTCACAATAGTTACATCCATGTGATCAGACTACTACAACCAACACACTCCTGAAGTTTCATAAACATCAATCAATGTATGCAGAAGTTATAACACATTTCCTGTTTCCCTTTTCTCGCCATAAATTCGTTGCCTCGCCACGGCCAAACCGTTTGAGATATCCAAAATCCGTTTGCAATTAAACAACTTCAATGTGTTCGCAACAAGTTAAAAAAAGCTTGGTGTAAATTGGATAAACCTTGTAGGAGTAGTAGTATAAAATTCATAGCCTGTTTTTTCAAAAAAATTGACATTCAAACCAAAATAGCTGACTTCCTGTTGGTCGGAGCTAATGAATGTAAATTAGAAAATTGTCCGGCTTGATGAGAATAATATGTGTACCGAGTTTGGTGACTGTAGGAAAAACTAACCCCCCCACTTTTGTCAAAAGGTGGCGCTACTGAGCCCCTCCACCACGCCCATTTCTATGGCTTTGTCCATGTCTACTGGTTGACAATATTGATGTGTGTGTCGAGTTTCATGCAATTTGAAGCATTTTAAGAGCCTCAAAAACACTCAAGAATATTATTACAGTTTGACCTGTTGCCATGGCAACAATATTTCAAATATCAAAAATCCTGTCATAGGTCTACATCTGCTGTGTATTGACATTACACTGATGAAGTTTGAAGCAAATCAGGTAAAAATAAGAGGGTGATCTCAAAACATTTCAAAAAGTGATACACTTCCTGCTGCCAGTTGGTGGCGCTATAACTTTGACTCACAATAGTCACATCCATGTGATCAGACTACTACAACCAGCACACTCGTGAAGTTTCATAAAGATCAATATATGTATTAAGACGTTATAACACATTTCCTGTTTCCTTTTTCTCGCCATAAATTCGTTGCCTCGCCACGGCCAAACCGTTAGAGATATCAAAAATCCCCTGGCAATTTTTGATCATCAGTGTCTTGACTTCATGCTGACCGAGTTTGGTGGCGATCGGATTAATCGTCTAGGAGGAGTATATCAAATTCCAGAGCATGCGTTTTTCAAACAACCCTTAATAGCTGACTTCCTGTTGGCGTGGCGATTAACTTAGAGCGCGAAAGTTGTTCGGCCTGATGAGGTCTATATGTGTACCGAGTTTCATACTAATACGTGCAAGCATGTTTAATATATGGACCAAATTTTCAGACTTTTTTCAAGGGGGCGCTGTCGAGCCCCCCTGCCACGCCCGGGTACCAGCCTCTCCGGCGTCCTAATGGCCGCGGATTCCAATGTGTGTGCCAATTTTCAAGAGTTTTTGAGCATGTTAAGGCCCCCAAAAAGCCCCGGAAGACGAAAAAAAAAAAAAAAAAAAAAAAATAATAATAATAATAAATATAGCTGCGAGCAGCGATGGCGGGCCCAAGCCCGGTGGCACCGCCACCCCGGTGGCTTCAGGGCAACTGTGCACAGCGGGCAATAGGCACTTAAAACGGTTAAACATCAAAGGACTATGTCAAATTCACTCCACATTTACTGCACTACAAGGTGCCGCTATAGAGCCCCTCCTCCCTGCCCATTTTCAAAGGATTACATGTGCCAAGTTTTAACATTATTCTGATGAATTTTGAAGCAAATCAGGTAAAAATAAGAGGGTGATCTCAATGTATGCTGAAAGTGACACATTTTCTGCTTCCAGTTGGTGGCGCTATGACTTTGAATCACAATAGTCAAATCCATGTGATCAGCCTTGTACAACGAAGACTAAGCCAAAGTTTCATCAAAATCAATTAATGTATGCAGAAGTTATAACACTTTGTTTCCCTTTTCTTGCCATAAATTCGTTGCCTCGCCACGGCCAAACCGTTTGAGATATCCAAAATCCGTTTGCAATTAAACAACTTCAATGTGTTAGCAACAAGTTAAAAAAAGCTTGGTGTAAATTGGATAAACCCTGTAGGAGTAGTAGTATAAAATTCATAGCCTGTTTTTTAAAAAAATTAACATTCAAACAAAAATAGCCGACTTCCTGTTGGTCGGAGCTAATGAATGTAAATTAGAAAATTGTCCGGCTTGATGAGATCAATATATGTACCGAGTTTGGTGACTGTAGGAAAAACTAACCCCCACTTTTGTCAAAAGGTGGCGCTACTGAGCCCCTCCACCACGCCCATTTCTATGGCTTTGTCCATGTCTACTGGTTGACAATATTGATGTGTGTGTCGAGTTTCATGCAAATTGAAGCATGTTAAGAGCCTCAAAAACACTCAAGAATATTATTACAGTTTGACCTGTCGCCATGGCAACGATATTTCAAATATCAAAAATCCTGTCATAGGTCTACATCTGCTGTGTATTGACATTACACTGATGAAGTTTGAAGCAAATCAGGTAAAAATAAGAGGGTGATTTCAAAGCATTTTAAAAGTGATACACTTCTTGCTGCCATTTGGTGGCGCTATAACTTTGACTCACAATAGTTACATCCATGTGATCAGACTACTACAACCAACACACTCCTGAAGTTTCATAAACATCAATCAATGTATGCAGAAGTTATAACACATTTCCTGTTTCCCTTTTCTCGCCATAAATTCGTTGCCTCGCCACGGCCAAACCGTTTGAGATATCCAAAATCCGTTTGCAATTAAACAACTTCAATGTGTTCACAACAAGTTAAAAAAAGCTTGGTGTAAATTGGATAAACCCTGTAGGAGTAGTAGTATAAAATTCATAGCCTGTTTTTTCAAAAAATTAACATTCAAACCAAAATAGCTGACTTCCTGTTGGTCGGAGCTAATGAATGTAAATTAGAAAATTGTCTGGCTTGATGAGAATAATGTGTGTACCGAGTTTGGTGACTATAGGAAAAACTAACCCCCCCACTTTTGTCAAAAGGTGGCGCTACTGAGCCCCTCCACCACGCCCATTTCTATGGCTTTGTCCATGTCTACTGGTTGACAATATTGATGTGTGTGTCGAGTTTCATGCAATTTGAAGCATGTTAAGAGCCTCAAAAACACTCAAGAATATTATTACAGTTTGACCTGTTGCCATGGCAACAATATTTCAAATATCAAAAATCCTGTCATAGGTCTACATCTGCTGTGTATTGACATTACACTGATGAAGTTTGAAGCAAATCAGGTAAAAATAAGAGGGTGATCTCAAAACATTTCAAAAAGTGATACACTTCCTGCTGCCAGTTGGTGGCGCTATAACTTTGACTCACAATAGTCACATCCATGTGATCAGACTCCTATAACGAACACACTCGTGAAGTTTCATAAAGATCAATATATGTATTAAGACGTTATAACACATTTCCTGTTTCCTTTTTCTCGCCATAAATTCGTTGCCTCGCCACGGCCAAACCGTTCGAGATATCAAAAATCCCCTGGCAATTTTTAATCATCAGTGTCTTGACTTCATGCTGACCGAGTTTGGTGGCGATCGGATTAATCGTCTAGGAGGAGTATATCAAATTCCAGAGCATGCGTTTTTCAAACAACCCTTAATAGCTGACTTCCTGTTGGCGTGGCGATTAACTTAGAGCGCGAAAGTTGTTCGGCCCGATGAGGTATATATGTGTACCGAGTTTCATACTAATACGTGCAAGCATGTTTAATATATGGACCAAATTTTCAGACTTTTTTCAAGGGGGCGCTGTCGAGCCCCCCTGCCACGCCCGGGTACCAGCCTCTCCGGCGTCCTAATGGCCGCGGATTCCAATGTGTGTGCCAATTTTCAAGAGTTTTTGAGCATGTTAAGGCCCCCAAAAAGCCCCGGAAGACGAAAAAAAAAAAAAAAATAAAAAATAAAAATAAATAAAAAATAAATATAGCTGCAAGCAGCGATGGCGGGCCCAAGCCCGGTGGCACCGCCACCCCGGTGGCTTCAGGGCAACTGTGCACAGCGGGCAATAGGCACTTAAAACGGTTAAACATCAAAGGACTATGTCAAATTCACTCCACATTTACTGCACTACAAGGTGCCGCTATAGAGCCCCTCTTCCCTGCCCATTTTCAAAGGATTACATGTGCCAAGTTTTAACATTATTCTGATGAATTTTGAAGCAAATCAGGTAAAAATAAGAGGGTGATCTCAATGTATGCTGAAAGTGACACATTTTCTGCTTCCAGTTGGTGGCGCTATGACTTTGAATCACAATAGTCAAATCCATGTGATCAGCCTTGTACAACGAAGACTAAGCCAAAGTTTCATCAAAATCAATTAATGTATGCAGAAGTTATAACACTTTGTTTCCCTTTTCTTGCCATAAATTCGTTGCCTCGCCACGGCCAAACCGTTTGAGATATCCAAAATCCGTTTGCAATTAAACAACTTCAATGTGTTAGCAACAAGTTAAAAAAAGCTTGGTGTAAATTGGATAAACCCTGTAGGAGTAGTAGTATAAAATTCATAGCCTGTTTTTTCAAAAAATTTACATTCAAACAAAAATAGCCGACTTCCTGTTGGTCGGAGCTAATGAATGTAAATTAGAAAATTGTCCAGCTTGATGAGAACAATATGTGTACCGAGTTTGGTGACTGTAGGAAAAACTAACCCCCACTTTTGACAAAAGGTGGCGCTACTGAGCCCCTTCACCACGCCCATTTCTATGGCTTTGTCCATGTCTACTGGTTGACAATATTGATGTGTGTGTCGAGTTTCATGCAATTTGAAGCATGTTAAGAGCCTCAAAAACACTCAAGAATATTATTACAGTTTGACCTGTTGCCATGGCAACAATATTTCAAATATCAAAAATCCTGTCATAGGTCTACATCTGCTGTGTATTGACATTACACTGATGAAGTTTGAAGCAAATCAGGTAAAAATAAGAGGGTGATCTCAAAGCATTTCAAAAAGTGATACACTTCCTGCTGCCAGTTGGTGGTGCTATAACTTTGACTCACAATAGTCACATCCATGTGATCAGACTACTACAACCAACACACTCGTGAAGTTTCATAAAGATCAATATATGTATGCAGACGTTATAACACATTTCCTGTTTCCTTTTTCTCGCCATAAATTTGTTGCCTCGCCACGGCCAAACCGTTTGAGGTATCCAAAATCCGTTTGCAATTTAACAACTTCAATGTGTTAGCAACAAGTTAAAAAAAGCTTGGTGTAAATTGGATAAACCCTGTAGGAGTAGTAGTATAAAATTCATAGCCTGTTTTTTCAAAAAATTAACATTCAAACCAAAATAGCTGACTTCCTGTTGGTCGGAGCTAATGAATGTAAATTAGAAAATTGTCCGGCTTGATGAGAATAATATGTGTACCGAGTTTGGTGACTGTAGGAAAAACTAACCCCCCCACTTTTGTCAAAAGGTGGCGTTACTGAGCCCCTCCACCACGCCCATTTCTATGGCTTTGTCCATGTCTACTGGTTGACAATATTGATGTGTGTGTCGAGTTTCATGCAATTTGAAGCATGTTAAGAGCCTCAAAAACACTCAAGAATATTATTACAGTTTGACCTGTTGCCATGGCAACAATATTTCAAATATTAAAAATCCTGTCATAGGTCTACATCTGCTGTGTATTGACATTACACTGATGAAGTTTGAAGCAAATCAGGTAAAAATAAGAGGGTGATCTCAAAACATTTCAAAAAGTGATACACTTCCTGCTGCCAGTTGGTGGCGCTATAACTTTGACTCACAATAGTCACATCCATGTGATCAGACTCCTATAACGAACACACTCGTGAAGTTTCATAAAGATCAATATATGTATTAAGACGTTATAACACATTTCCTGTTTCCTTTTTCTCGCCATAAATTCGTTGCCTCGCCACGGCCAAACCGTTCGAGATATCAAAAATCCCCTGGCAATTTTTAATCATCAGTGTCTTGACTTCATGCTGACCGAGTTTGGTGGCGATCGGATTAATCGTCTAGGAGGAGTATATCAAATTCCAGAGCATGCGTTTTTCAAACAACCCTTAATAGCTGACTTCCTGTTGGCGTGGCGATTAACTTAGAGCGCGAAAGTTGTTCGGCCCGATGAGGTCTATATGTGTACCGAGTTTCATACTAATACGTGCAAGCATGTTTAATATATGGACCAAATTTTCAGACTTTTTTCAAGGGGGCGCTGTCGAGCCCCCCTGCCACGCCCGGGTACCAGCCTCTCCGGCGTCCTAATGGCCGCGGATTCCAATGTGTGTGCCAATTTTCAAGAGTTTTTGAGCATGTTAAGGCCCCCAAAAAGCCCCGGAAGACGGAAAAAAAAAAAAAAAAAAATAATAATAATAATAATCCTTAGAAGAACAAGAGGGCCCTGCGCGAATTTTCGCTTGGGCCCTAATAATCCTTAGAAGAACAAGAGGGCCCTGCGCGAATTTTCGCTTGGGCCCTAATAATCCTTAGAAGAACAAGAGGGCCCTGCGCGAATTTTCGCTTGGGCCCTAAATATAGCTGCGAGCAGCGATGGCGGGCCCAAGCCCGGTGGCACCGCCACCCCGGTGGCTTCAGGGCAACTGTGCACAGCGGGCAATAGGCACTTAAAACGGTTAAACATCAAAGGACTATGTCAAATTCACTCCACATTTACTGCACTACAAGGTGCCGCTATAGAGCCCCTCCTCCCTGCCCATTTTCAAAGGATTACATGTGCCAAGTTTTAACATTATTCTGATGAATTTTGAAGCAAATCAGGTAAAAATAAGAGGGTGATCTCAATGTATGCTGAAAGTGACACATTTTCTGCTTCCAGTTGGTGGCGCTATGACTTTGAATCACAATAGTCAAATCCATGTGATCAGCCTTGTACAACGAAGACTAAGCCAAAGTTTCATCAAAATCAATTAATGTATGCAGAAGTTATAACACTTTGTTTCCCTTTTCTTGCCATAAATTCGTTGCCTCGCCACGGCCAAACCGTTTGAGATATCCAAAATCCGTTTGCAATTAAACAACTTCAATGTGTTAGCAACAAGTTAAAAAAAGCTTGGTGTAAATTGGATAAACCCTGTAGGAGTAGTAGTATAAAATTCATAGCCTGTTTTTTCAAAAAATTAACATTCAAACCAAAATAGCTGACTTCCTGTTGGTCGGAGCTAATGAATGTAAATTAGAAAATTGTCCGGCTTGATGAGAATAATATGTGTACCGAGTTTGGTGACTGTAGGAAAAACTAACCCCCACTTTTGTCAAAAGGTGGCGCTACTGAGCCCCTCCACCACGCCCATTTCTATGGCTTTGTCCATGTCTACTGGTTGACAATATTGATGTGTGTGTCGAGTTTCATGCAATTTGAAGCATGTTAAGAGCCTCAAAAACACTCAAGAATATTATTACAGTTTGACCTGTTGCCATGGCAACAATATTTCAAATATCAAAAATCCTGTCATAGGTCTACATCTGCTGTGTATTGACATTACACTGATGAAGTTTGAAGCAAATCAGGTAAAAATAAGAGGGTGATCTCAAAACATTTCAAAAAGTGATACACTTCTTGCTGCCAGTTGGTGGCGCTATAACTTTGACTCACAATAGTCACATCCATGTGATCAGACTCCTATAACGAACACACTCGTGAAGTTTCATAAAGATCAATATATGTATTAAGACGTTATAACACATTTCCTGTTTCCTTTTTCTCGCCATAAATTCGTTGCCTCGCCACGGCCAAACCGTTTGAGATATCAAAAATCCCCTGGCAATTTTTAATCATCAGTGTCTTGACTTCATGCTGACCGAGTTTGGTGGCGATCGGATTAATCGTCTAGGAGGAGTATATCAAATTCCAGAGCATGCGTTTTTCAAACAACCCTTAATAGCTGACTTCCTGTTGGCGTGGCGATTAACTTAGAGCGCGAAAGTTGTTCGGCCCGATGAGGTCTATATGTGTACCGAGTTTCATACTAATACGTGCAAGCATGTTTAATATATGGACCAAATTTTCAGACTTTTTTCAAGGGGGCGCTGTCGAGCCCCCCTGCCACGCCCGGGTACCAGCCTCTCCGGCGTCCTAATGGCCGCGGATTCCAATGTGTGTGCCAATTTTCAAGAGTTTTTGAGCATGTTAAGGCCCCCAAAAAGCCCCGGAAGACGGAAAAAAAAAAAATAAATAAATAAAAAAAAAAAATAATAATAATCCTTAGAAGAACAAGAGGGCCCTGCGCGAATTTTCGCTTGGGCCCTAATAATCCTTAGAAGAACAAGAGGGCCCTGCGCGAATTTTCGCTTGGGCCCTAATAATCCTTAGAAGAACAAGAGGGCCCTGCGCGAATTTTCGCTTGGGCCCTAATAATCCTTAGAAGAACAAGAGGGCCCTGCGCGAATTTTCGCTTGGGCCCTAAATAAGCCATGCAGTATATTAACAAAGCAGTCTAAACTTTTACAACTAGATTTTTTTTTTTATCTATGATTTATTTAAAGAATATTTGACCCCACACCACCAATATAGTCCTGTTTGATTATTTGCTTAAATATGGGGGGAAAATACAGAGATGTATCATGAAACAGAAAGTTGAAGTTTCTTAAAAGAGCTAACAGGAACTATAAAAGACAGAGCCCACACAAAACAGAGTCGTGCCATTAGTGAGTGAGAACCAGTCATGAGGGACCATTTATATCTTTTCTTCTTTATGATTCAATTTAGTTCTGGTAAGTTCAGACTTTTAATTATTTTTTTTAATTTATGGTGTGAGATCAGTGTATCAAGTGGTTGTAGTTATAAAAATAAAGCATCTTTTAAAAAAATTGTATTTTGTAGTTTTTCTAAGATAAGTCTGTCTATTCACACATGCAGAATGTTGAATGAACAGCTCTGCAATTGACAAATTCTTAAAGGATGAAACAGACATTTTGATTGTAAAATAAATCAGGAATGTGACTTTTTTTAATAGTGAAGTATTGCATATAGAAACTGAATGTGATGAGATTTGAGCAACATTGTCTTTCTATGTTCATTAAAAGTTGCTAAGGTTTGAATAAAGGCCCTCACAACACTTTCAAAATCAAGTTAATTTACATGAACATAACTTACATTGCATTAAACTACAAGTTTCTGATCAAAAATCCTTCAGAGATTAAGTAGTTGATATTAAATGTCCAGTTCGTTCAAAGAAGAGAATTACTGTGAGATCTAATAAACACAATAAAGTGCTGCTCATGAACACAAACCTGAAGCTCTTCTCAGCTTTTTCCTGATTATTATATATTCCAGTAAAGCCCATTTGTAAGTTTTTGACAAGCTCTCTTGTTTGCAGGCTGTATTCTTTCAAATGAGCGGCAGACAATCCGCATAACAGGATACACAGGTGGATCAGTGGTGCTGCCCTGCTCCTGCGCTCATCCTCAGTCTACAGTCAACACATTCACATGGCAGTTTCATCGCAGTGGACGACAATGGATTAAAGTATTTGAGGATGAGAAGTTCAGCGGCAGACGTGTGCTGTTTAGTGAAAATACTCCACAAAATCTGTCTCTTCTCATTTCTGACCTCAGACAGGAAGATCAAGGGCACTACGAGTGTAAGACTGAACAATCTACATTAATCCATTTAACAGTGAAGGGTAAGTGATGCTTCTTCTAGAAATATGAATCGCTCTTGTTAGACATGATTGACAGCTCAGGAATAGACATTCAATTGTTCTTTTTACAAAAATATTATTTTATTATTTACTTTAAATTGTACATTCACTGACCTTTGAGTTTTACTTGTGTTCTTACTTCAATGTGGCTCATTCATGGCTTTTTTCTTGTATAAATATTTTTTAAGCTGTAATTTGGTTCAGAACACAACGACAAAAATTGCGGTGACTGGATATGCAGGAGAGTCTGTGGTTCTGCCCTGCTCATGCTCTGAACTACTGACTAAACCTGAACAGATACGATGGATGTATATTGTAGAAAAAGCTTATAAGGAAAGATTGAGAGTCACAAGAACAGAGTCAAACTGTTGAATCAAACATCTCCAGGAAATCTCTCTCTACACATATCAGCACTGACCGCAGAGGACAAAGGAGACTATATCTGTTCTGTCTCGTCTCAAACGGTCTCCTACAGACTTCATGTTGAAGGTAGTTTTGTTCTGTTGATGTTACTTTGATCATCATTACTGCTGATTTTATGAAGAATCTAAATATTTAGAGGAATGAGGTAAACTTGTAGGATGACATGCTGTTTGCATTGTTATATTATCATTGACAGTTACTCTCAGGACAGAGAAACCACACATCCATACAGTTACTCTCGGGACAGAGAATCCACACATCCATACATCCATCAGTTTATCAACACCTCAACCTTCACACCAAACACAAGAACTTGAACCACCTCGACAACCACACAACACATCTCAATGTAAGTCAAAGGCTTGGTTTGCTTCTCATTATTCAACAATGATGATTACAATAATGTATTTTTCCCATGAACATGTCAACAACCCTGTATGTTTCTCCACAGATATCTTCATTCTAGTGGCAGTGTTTCCCTTAGCACTGATTCTGCCATTCCTGGCTTTTGTAATCATCATTGTTGAATAATGAGAAGCATTAAATAATATATAACTAAAATGTCATTCAGTGTAAAAATATTTATATATCAAACAATCATGTTAGGCATATTTAAAGGAGCCCTATGTAAGATTTTTTACTTTAATAAAGCATAAAAATACCTCAATATGTTTGCAGATATTTAGGAAACATGATAAGTTCATCTACTTGTTTCTCAAAAAAAAAACAATTACTGTGTCTCATTTAATTTAATTTCAAAGGTTGCATCCTCAAGAGGACGAATCCTATGAAGGATGCAGTATAC
The DNA here is from genome assembly GCF_024489055.1 of Chanodichthys erythropterus. Classification (NCBI taxonomy): domain Eukaryota; kingdom Metazoa; phylum Chordata; class Actinopteri; order Cypriniformes; family Xenocyprididae; genus Chanodichthys; species Chanodichthys erythropterus. The sequence goes on from NC_090228.1 coordinate 47,122,624, forward strand.
GTAGTGTCCTTAACCAGAAGTAAATGAGACGTCCTTCGTAGGACACACGGGCAGGAAAGGAAACAGGAAGTATATCGTTGCTTGTGTCCTCGTTGAGCTCTCAGCAAATTAATGAAAATTATTAATATATTTAGAAAGTAATTTGAAAAGAAAATGTAATTTGTTTTATTTTGGTTAATGCTTGAGGAGCTTATGTAAACAGATATTTGTTACAGAGACAAAGGAGGAGGATATTAAGAAGAACAAAGTTTAAAACAACAAGCATGAAACTACTTACATTTAAACACATCTTCGCTTGTATGTACATTTGCCGACACCACCATTTATTTATTTATTTATTTTTTCAAATAAATGACGGTTGTTAACAGTGATGCAAAGAATTGTGGGCTATCTGCAGCAGTGAAGGATACACCTCATGCATCCTCTGAATTCCTGTGAAAGAAGGACGCATTCGAAGGTCGCGTTCAGAGAGTCCTACTTACTTTTCTGAAACGATACAGCCTCAATGACGTATGCAACCTTTGAATGCGACCTCCGGAGGATGCAGCCTTCGAAATGAGACACAGCTAATGCTACAGCCAGACGTTCTACTTTGAAATATGCGTTCCGTTTCAGAATATCTGTCTTTGTTTTGGTCTGTGTGAAACCTCGTGCTGCCAGTTTATCCAATAGTATTTCGACATCACAGGTTGCCAGTTGGCGGAAAACGCCGCATATTGCAGCCATGGAAACCAGCAAACAAACTGGGTCAGAATCACAGATTCTTCCTGACCTAAAAAGCCTCTGAATCCATCTAAATATCTCTATGAACAACAGCATATTAAAACACAGATAAATCAACTCATCAGCTTACAGTGTGTAAGTCTCCTCAGCTTTCGTTGTCAATTGCGCTCCCTCTTGTTGCGTCCTCAAGCTGGCCACCTGTGTCTTTGATCGAGGGGGTGGGGCAAACAATATTTTGAAATTGGACTGCAGTACCTATTTCGACCATTGGGTGTCATTCCTACATAGAGCCCCTTTAAAGCATAGATTTTGCTCGGCTGTCAGTGTTTTTATCGTTCATTAGCAGGAAAAAAAATGCTCTGAAACAGATTCCAACAATATTGTTTCTCTGTGCTGTTATCGATTTGTGGTGTGGATACTGTTATTCTCTAGAATTTTCTTCTTTAGAATATTTAGAATGATTTTTTTTTAACTATATGTTTATCATTATTATAGTTATTATATGAATAGGCCTTTAGCAAGGAAAAGAGAAAGGTATTTAGGATTGTGATTGTCAGAATATCTAACCAATATTTCTGAACAGACTTCTCCTTCACTACAGTATGTCACAAGTTCAAAAGAGACCATTGGGGGGATTATTCACCCAAAATACTTATCCTGATAACGTTGTTTATGTTGGCAAACATAAAGTATTCATAAATGTAGCTGCATGCTGCAATTTTTTTGGGCAAAACCAAGTGACAAGCTAAGCATCAGAACAGTAGAATAAAATGCTTATTATTTTTCAACATCTGCTTCTGCTTACATTTAATATTAAATTATTACATTCCAAATTATATTAAAGGAATATTATTAAAACTAATTTAATGATACAGACTAATACTAACAACATTGCAATTATGGGAACAATGACAATATTATCTCCCTTTTTTGGTAAAACATTCAGAGTAACAAAACATGGTCATTCAATGTAATGGAAATATTTATATAAAAATTAAACAATATATTTATTTTGACCTGTACTTATTAAAATAAATAAAAAGTATATGTGATCATATTAAATTCTATTATATTTTAAATGATTTTCAATTCCTTACAAAAGCTTCTTGTTGCAAATGTGTAAAACCTAGTAATTTGAAGGATAGTGGAAAAGTATAAAAATTACAATTAATAAGTATTTGATTGCTGCACTGTGATGCTTAAATAGAGTCTTTTAATATGTCATCACATCATTATTGTTTAAAGAGCTCCAGCATTTAAAGTGGCAAATGACAAAACTGCACATGCTTAGAATGAACAGTGTTATTGTTGATTGGTGTGGAAACTATTGTTATAGTTATCTTTATAGTTATTGTTTGTGGTGTGAATGGGCTTTAAGAGTGACACATTTACTTTAATAGCTTTTTGGCTTTTTACAGTGCCTTTCAACTCTCTCTGTTTGTGGGCATCTAAAACGAATCAATAACACAAATTAAACAATACAAAAATGCACTAAAATATAATATTTATTAAGGTCAGTGCTAAACATTCCTCATTTATCTGTAAAATAAATAAGATGCTAAAATAGTTATTTATACAGTGCTACTGTCATTCAGTGTAATGGATGACACTGTGGTGTAACTGAGACTTTGCATTACTCTGAATGACGAAACTTTTACTTCAGCTTATATTGCTGGTCATCGACTGGCCACCTGTATCAAACAGTGGGCTTGACCAGTAAGGTTAATCACAATCATTCACGATATCGATTTTGTTTTTGTTTTTAAAACAAACAATAGTGTTTTTTGCGTTTCACTGAAAGACATGCATTTTTGTAACTCAGGCTACCACACCATGAAAAGGTGAAATTATCAAATATTTAAGAGAATTAAACTCACTTTTCTTGCAGTACAACATGGTGTTCAGTGTCATGTTTCCGCCCACTGCTGCTTCCTTCCACTTCCCACCAGAGGTCTCCGTTTCACCATTAACACTTCACTCTGGACTAATTTCCCACAATCCCTCAGCTAGGCACTGATCACACTCACACCTGTTTCCCATCAGGTTCCCTTTATAAGCTGCACTCCTTCACACACACTTTGCTTAGTATTGTTTAGCCTTGTTTTGTTTTCGACCTTGTCTCTATGTTCCTTGTTCCGTTCCGTGCCTTGCCTGTGTTTTTGACCCTGGACTGTTTCCTTGGATGATGATCGTTTGCTGCCTGTGTTTTGGATTACTCTTTTGCCTTGCCCTCTTGTATCTGTTTGCTGGTGTTTGACCCTCTTTCTGTACGACTACGCTCTTCCTGTTTTATTAAAGCCTGCATATGGATCTCCAACTCTGTTGTCCCGCTCCCCATACGTTACATTCAGGGTATCATTTGATGATGTCACAGACTGTTAAAGGTGGTAAAGAGGATGTTTTGTTTTATACATTTTTGCAATATTACTTGAAACTGTCTTTACTAAGTGATAAAAGACTATTTATTAGGTGCACTGAAAGGAATATTATTAATATACATCATCTGTGCACGAGGTAGTACCTTAAAAACATCAGCCAATCGTTTACGCGATCATCGCCCTCTGGCTTGTCAATCACTGCCGTGACGTTCCTTGTGAGAGACGAGCGCGGCTGCGCGCTCCAGTAACTTTCCACACTCCACAGGCGCCGCATGCAATGTTTTTGTCAGGAGTAACAACTGCAGATTATGAGTCACCTGCGGTGAGTCCGACATAATGAATCCACTAAGTGTGTGCGCGGCTTAACGATTGTAAGGCCGATTATGAATGTAAATTGATACTTATGACTGATCGCGCTCAAACGCGTCCAGTCAGAGCCAGTTGCTTTCAGTCTGCGATTACAGTCGGTGTTCAAATTCCATGTGAAAGTATATAAATCTGCTTCAGGAGCAGGAAACAATCGCTGTATGTTGAGCACAGTCAGAATGTTTTAGTCAGTCGTTAAATGTGTGCCCGGCTTAATAACACAGCGAATGCCGGTGGTAAACAAACACTCGTGCACGAGTTTTGGGAGGCGTTCACTTGAAATGAGCTGTGAAGGAGGGGGATTGTTCTTCCGCATGCGCTCATTTCAAAAACTCAGTCGACGAAAACATCCTCTCTACCACCTTTAAATGACTATCAGTTTTTTAAAGGGATACTCCACCGTTCTTCACTCGTGAAAAGTCCTCTCACCGGCCCCCGCTCCCTCTCCTGTAAAAGTCACGTTGGTTCTATTGACGGAAATGAGAGGGAGGAGGAGAGGGAGCGGGGGCCAGTGAGAGGACTTTTCACGAGTGAAGATATTACTGCGCCAAGTCAAAGTGCTCCCGAGCACTTGCTATGGTATTCCGCCATACAATATAGTTATCCATTTTACACGCTTAGAAAGGCGCAACGTTTTGTTTTGTGTCACCGTCCTAGGTAGAGTTACACTACTCGAGTAACTGTATTTAAATAGGGAAAACGTGGAGGTGTTTGGTAGCTTCTCTGCTTGGCCCCTATTGAATGAACTGGGCTAAGCTAAGTGCTAACAAAGTTTCGCCGCAAGACAGAGCGATTTAGTGCACGCACTGAGACGAGAGAGGTATGTATCAACTCGTCTTAGTTAAGGGAATAACATAGTTTAATATGAAAAAACGGTGGAGTATCCCTTTAATTTGATTTCAGAATGGCTTCTTGATCCTGTTACACTGAATGACCTCTGACAAACTGAATATTCGGGACAAAAGTCCCCTGGTTATTTAAATACTTAAAAAAACAAAACAAAAAAACATTATAGTCCTTTAATATGTGACAGCCAACACTTACTTGAAAATGCCAAGAACACAAATATATTTTTAAATTGGTATTTTATGTTTATTTAAAGATGTAATGGTAAAATCAAAGTCCGGACATTACTCTGAATGACAATTTTACACATTGTTGACATTTTATTTTCTCAAAGTGATTTGAAATGGGAAAGCAGACACACTGCTTGCATTAAACATGTTTTTTATGTACATAAAATGGCTTTTGTAAATGGACTATATGCACAGAGTGTTCTTTAGAACTTCCACATTAATATAAGCTAGAAAACTTCCGGTGAGATGTCATTTGCTGGTGTGTTGAGCATCAGTAGTGTAATACTTATTTTATAATCAGAATATAGTCACTTAAATAGTGAGGCATAGCATTCATTTAGTTATTCAAACGTAAGCATACAATATAAATAAATAAAGATGTACCTCAGTGTTCCTCCTCAGCTAAATTCAATTCGACCATCAGTTTTCATACTTTTATGTGAAAAAAAGCTTCAGAAATTAAATTTATTGTGCACTTTAGTTAGATTAATTGAATAAAATGTGTGTGTGCTGAAATCATTGATCTTGCGCTGCACTGACTGACAGCTGCTGTGATCATAAAGGGAAGTGTGGTGCTCGCTTTCTGTGTCATTCATTCACAAGAAAAGTTATTTTTCTTAGGATTTGAGTATTTCATACTTCACATTGACAAAATGTATTTTCAAACATAGTTATTTTATAATGTTTAATATTTAGTCAAAAACAAAGTGAAAAACGATTAGAGGAAATGGCTGATATATGCGCAAATAAATGCTACTTTGCCGCCACCTGCTGATTAAAGTGGTAATTGTCTTTTTTATATTTAAATAAGTGTTTTCTATCAAATCTTTAATGTCCTACATTTTTACATATTCGGTTTTACAATAGGGACAATCTCAGAAGGATGAACAAATACTGTTTTTGGTCATCACATTAAAAATAACATTTGAAGTGCTGGGGGAAAAATGTGCTTGTGTGTCTAATTACAGACACAGCGTTTTTTAAACGGTTCCAATAGCTTCATCTTTATTGCAATCAATAAAACTGGTTTATTGACAAATTAAGTAAATGTGATAACTGCATTAAAATATGAATAACAACATTAAAAAGTTAACCATTGATGGTTTTGTGTCGATGTACAGCGACTACAGAATGAACAGCTAACAGTTCACAGGAAATGCCAGAGCTGGCTTAACGACAACCAGGAAGTAACCATGCAAATAGTCTGTTTAATTTGATGCGGACACCAAAATGGTGACGTCTGATCTTTGACCCTCAAACAGCTGAATCATTCAAGAATGAGGCAGGCTGTGTCCGAAATCGCCCCCTATGCCCTCATTCACTATTCCCTACATTAGTCCACTAATATAGTTACTTGAAGAAGTGAATAAAAAGAGTGAGTGAATTCAGACACTCGGTGCACTGGGAGGGCTGGCTGTTTAATAATCATTTAAAAACTAGCAGCTCCAGTACTAGTAATGAAAAAATGATCTTGAGCTCTGTCTTGAAAACCAGCGTGTATAAACCTTAAAACAATTTAATAAGAAAGATAAAACGAAGTGGATGGATGATTCAACTGTGTGCGCCATCATTGCCCCCTATACCCTTAAATAGGGCACTATTTGAGGGAACAGCCATTTGTAGTGGTGTACGAAACCATAGTGAACGTTGTCGAGTGCTCATTCAATCCCACAATGCACCGCAGTAACGAGTGTACAACCGGTGCACGCTTAATGGCTGGAGAATACCCACAATGCACCATGGTTTCACACCGCACGAGTCAGCAGAGCGTATTTTTTCGGTGCCCATGTTAACAGCATGAAAGCATGGAAATTACAACCAAAAGCTGCACAATGTGGCATCGTATATTATATTCAGAGTTGTGTTTTGGTAAAAATAGCAACAGGATAGTGTCAGTAGAGCATGAGTGCAAGCATTTGACATCATCGACATATAACGCACTGTGCAGCTAAACAAAATGGTGCCGCCATTGTCCAAATATGTCATGGATTTTTTAAATAATGTAAATCTTTCATGGGTTTTTACTACATATTTCATTAAGAGACATCATTTATGTTATATTAAGCCATACAAGTCTTAACACCAAGTTCCCTTTAAGGAGGCAACTGTGTGTGTGAAGGCGTCTGTGGTTTCATGTGCAAAATGACACTGCAAGAGCTTCTGATCTGCTTCACTCAGGCTTTTTACACAACTAACATGGCATAGATGAGCTCATAAAACAGATTATAATAAATGAAATAAAAAAACAGTCAAGTTTTCATGAGAACCTGGAGAAATAACTGTGGCTTGTTTTAGTTTTAGACATGAGGCCAACCATGACCTATAACTATAAATAAATAAGCCATGTACTGTAGTATGTAAACAAACCAGTCTAAACTTTTAAATCTAATGGTTTTTTTTTATTTATGACACCACTAATATAGTCCTGTTTTATTATTTGCTTACATATTGCTTAAATTTGGGGGGGGGGGGGGGGTAAGAGATGTATCATGAAACAGGAAGTTGTAGTTTCTTAAAAGAGCTAACAGGAACTAAAAGAAAAAAGACAGAGCCCACACAAAACAGAGTCGTGCCATTAGTGAGTGAGAACCAGTCATGAGGGACCATTTATATCTTTTCTTCTTTATGATTCAATTTAGTTCTGGTAAGTTCAGACTTTTATTGATTTATTTTTTAATTTATGAGGAACTGGTGTGAGATCAGTGTATCAAGTGGTTGTAGTTATTTAAAACATCAAAACATTTAAGAAAATTATGTTTTGTAGTTTTCCTAAGATACGACTGTCTGTTCACACGTGCAGAACGTTGAATTAATTTGTCAATTGCAGAGATATTCAAACTTTGAACTCCTAAAGGATGAAATCAGGAGGGCAGCTTCTTCTTTTTTTAAATAGTGAAGTAGTGCATACAGAAACTAAAAATTGTATTTGTGTACACAAATGAAAGAAAAATAAATACATTAATAAAAATAAAACTGAATGTGATGAGATTTGAGCAACATTGTCTTTCTATGTTCATTAAAAGTTGCTAAGGTTTGAATAAAGGCCCTCACAACATTTTCAAAATCATGTTAATTTACATGAACATAACTTACATTGTGTTAAACTACAAGTTTCTGATCAAAAATCCTTCAGAGATTAAGTAGTTGATATTAAATGTCCAGTTCGTTCAAAGAAGAGAATTACTGTGAGATCTAATAAACACAATAAAGTGCTGCTCATGAACACAAACCTGAAGCTCTTCTCAGCTTTTTCCTGATTATTATATATTCCAGTAAAGCCCATTTGTAAGTTTTTGACAAGCTCTCTTGTTTGCAGGCTGTATTCTTTCAAATGAGCGTCAGACAATAGAAATAACAGGATACACAGATGGATCAGTGGTGCTGCCCTGCTCCTGCGCTCATCCTCAGTCTACAGTCATCACATTCACATGGCAGTTTCATCGCAGTGGACGACAATGGATTAAAGTATTTGAGGATGAGAAGTACAGCGGCAGACGTGTGCTGTTTAATGAAAGATCTCCACAAAATCTGTCTCTTCTCATTTCTGACCTCAGACAGGAAGATCAAGGGTACTATAGGTGTGAGACTAAACAATATACATCCATTCATTTAACAGTGAAGGGTAAGTGATGCTTCTTCTAGAAATATCAATCGCTCTTGTTAGACATGATTGACAGCTCAGGAATAGACATTCAATTGTTCTTTTTACAAAATTATTATTATTTACTTTAAATTGTACATTCACTGACCTTTGAGTTTCACTTTTGTTCTTACATCAATGTGGCTCATTCATGGCTTTTTTCTTGTATAAATATTGTTTTAGGCTGTGACTTGGTTCAGAGCACAAAGGCAGTGATTGAGGTGACTGGATATGCAGGAGAGTCTGTGGTTCTGCCCTGCTCATGCTCTGAACTACTGGCTAAACCTGAACAGATACAATGGATGTATTATGTAGGAAACACTTATAAGGAAATTTACCCAAATGAAAAGACTGAGAGTCACAAGAACAGAGTCAAACTGTTGAATCAAACATCTCCAGTTAATCTCTCTCTACACATATCAGCACTGACCACAGAGGACAAAGGAGACTATATCTGTTCTGTCTCGTCTCAAACGGTCTCCTACAGACTTCATGTTGAAGGTAGTTTTGTTCTCTTGATGTTACTTTGATCATCATTACTGCTGATTTTATGAAGAATCTAAATATGTAGAGGAATGAGGTAAACTTGTAGGATGACATGCTGTTTGCATTGTTATATTATCATTGACAGTTACTCTCGTGACAGAGAAACCACACATCCATACATCCATCAGTTTATCAACACTTCAACCTTCACACCAAACACAAGAACTTGAACCACCTCAACAACCACACAACACATCTCAATGTAAGTCATTTTCATTATACTACAATTACAATATTTTATCATTATGTTTCATCATTTTTGAAAAAGTTCCCTATGTGTGTGTGTTTTTTTTTTTTTTGATAAAAATTACCAAAATTTAAATAATGGGTCAATACATCATCAACCCTTACAAAGAGTGTCTCTTACCCTGATTCACTATGTTAAGCCTATTATAAGTGTTTATATTTTAGAACTGTCTGGATGGATTTCACTGATTTCATCAAATACAATGTTGTAAATACAATACATGTTCCTGGATCAACATCAGTTTTGAGGGGCAAGTTTCAGTCAAGTTTAGGTTACAACCAGGGTTAGGTGCTTCTACATCAGTGTTATTTATTTAAATATATCTTATAGGGTTAGATTTAGGACTAGGGTTATGGTTTGGATTAAATTTTTTGACAGGAATGTTCCTGGATCAACAAAATATGTTGACACAGGAATGCGTCTAACCCATAAACTGTAAAAAAAAAAAAAAAAAAAAAAACATGGGCGTAGTGTCCATGACATCTCCCATAGATTTCTGAAGAGCATTTCTGAAGCGAAAAATGAGGCTGTTGCCATCTTGGCAGGGCGTCACTCCCCATAACTGAAAATGGGCAAAGAAGTGGGACGCGGTTGGAACTGAGGTGCCTGATTACTGAAACCAAGCCCGCCTAGCTCGACGTGATCATGTTATCAGGCAAAGGAGCTATTGATCTATCTTAGATTTATTAATATTTTAGATAGTATCTAAGTTATATCGTTAGAAAATTCTAAAGGTCAATCTACAGTGTCTTTATTACAGTATAGATCCTCCAGCACCAGTAATTGTAATTTGTGTCAGTGTAAAAATGGCACGCAAAATCAAAACGAGACTTCATACCTTTGTAATGAAATGGCAATCGCGAGATGAATCCATTCTGTGGCACTTGGGTAAAATGTCCATGAGTTTCCATTGAAAACAGTACTTTTTGTCCACAAAAGCATTAAATCCATGAAATATTGATATATTATCCATTGTTTGTATCACATTTCTTCTGAATGATCTGCTCTCCATCATCGTTCTTCAAGAAATTATGCAACCTGAGCAGCGTTTATGTTGTAAAACTGTATATGATCGTATAATTCTCACAAACAAATGAGCCCGTGTCCAAAGTATAATTTTCAAAATGCATCAGTTTTAGTTAAATCCACTTTATATCCTCCCACCATTGTCATTGTAGTAAATCTGGTGAACAAAACTTTTAGCCAATGCCACGATCCAACAACGTGTTCTGTTTATCTTCCGCATGCATGCACATCTACACAGATGCAAATCTGTCTTGAGTCTCGACTATTAAAACTGCAAGCCATATTATTTTATAATTGTATATATTATATTTTTATAATTGTATAAAAGAATCCCAAAAAAAGCACAAACATGGCAGAGATGCCAAATTCAGCAAATGAGGTAACATGACAGCTCAAAATTTCACCCCCCTCAGAGTTGTCATTAAGGGCAAAATTAGCATTATAAACCAAAACCACAATTTGATCCAGGCTGTAAACATTTTTTTTTTTTCTGCTGTAAAGTCGGGCATTTTAACATGGGGGTCAATGAGATTCTGCTCTCTTTTGGAGCCTGTCTTTAGCGGCCAGTCGATGAATTGCAGTTTAAGTCACTTTCGTATTGGCTTTACGAGAATCTGGGAAAGGTTGCCGCTTGGTCTAACCTGGCAAAATAAGGATGTGCCATACACGCATCACTCGCCTGTGTGTCTCTCTTCACATCCGTAAATAAAGAAAAGTTGGTCCAGCTACTTTGACACATGTACGGTGTGGAAGTAGCATAGGTTAGTTATCACAACGAGAAAGTTTGACATGGAGCACACTAAATCTCAAACCTCGGAGGAATTAGAACAGAGGAGTCTGCTGGCAAAAAGAGAATGAGACAGAGCTCGTAATAGAATGAGAATCAACATGGGCTTGGCTTTTCAGATTTGAAATGTTGTAAAAGCAATGAGGAGACGCCATTTTTATTACTCAGCAGGCGAGTAAGGTTAGGTATTTTATTGAACAGATAAATTGCAATGTAGCTCTCTAACAGAGTTCATTGTAAAGCATTATCTATTGTAAAGGATCATATTAATTTGCACAGTCATGCAGAGGCAAAATACAACCAAAAATGAGATTTTCTTACGCATAATGTGTGCATGCAGTTTTGTTTCTAACCGTAAGATATATAGTGAACATTTAATTGAGTGTGCAGCTTTTATTATATCAAATTGTCTAAATTTGAAAACAAAAATGCATTTGTCATGTATTTCTGTTTTCTCAACAGATGTTTTCATTTTGTTGGGGGTGATTCTCTCAGTGCTATTACTGGCATTGCTGGCATTTATCTACTGGAGATGCAGAGGTACATGAACACAATCACACGCTCTTCACAGATATACTCGTAAATGACCAGCTAATGGACCTGTAAACTCTCGAAACACTATAGAATAACGGGTACAAAACCAACGACTATTGAAAACCAACATTTAGATGAATTTCTCTGATGACATTAAAACATTCTGGCTAAAATGTTTTATGTTGTAGGAGGCAGAAATGTGAAAATGGTGACCAGGGATGAAGAAGAACTAAATAGAGAACAAGATAATCAGGTCAGCACAAACTCACTATTGCACAATGGTTACACAACTTCTTGAATACTGTGTCAGCAATCACCCCATCTTTTTCTCTTTCTCCAGGATGACGTGACGTATTCTGCTGTAGTCCATGTTAAAACTGCCGCCACACCAGCTCACATAGAGAGTGACCCAGCAGAGCACACTGAGTACGCCCCAATCAAACTTAAACGCTAAACGTCAAGAAAGAATATAGTCAATTTAATGGTGAGCATTTTAAAGAGATTGAAACAACCATGTACATTTTATAGTTGAGGGTTTTATGTAACTTCAGTTTAAGAAGAAAACCTGTTCATTGTTTGGAGAATGATTTTCAGAATGATTGTATTTTAAAGCAGGACTAGACAATTAAGGAGTTGCATGTTTCTAGTTTCAGCTGAGCACTAATAGAGGAAATGAGTCAAACCGTGTGCATGCGCTTTCACCAGATGATCTCATAGTGTGACTCAATTCTCCTAAACCATAGTGTCGGATTTAGCAGTTGACATATTTGATGTTTAAATTTGCCATGAAATGATTATTGATTTCATAGTGAACAATTCATTCATATGTTTCATATTTTAAAACTTTTTTTCTAAAATGTAAATTCAAGATTTCTTAACTTTGTCTTAACTTCTTCTAATGAAAACAATAGAATTATCTCTGGTAAGAACTTCTTCATTTCAGTCTTTCATAAGATGAATAAGTGACTTGTTTACCAAGTCAGCCTCATTGTTTGTTTTTGTTTTTACATTTATTATTAGTATGGTATTATTACTAATATGTTTTTATTGACAGAAACAGTTACTGAGTTAAAAATTATATTATTATAAAAGTAATAATAGTATTTATCCACGTGATTATTTGATGAGCTGTGATATTGAGGTTTAACAGAAGGGGAGAGCATATTTGTCTTCTTTTGGTTTGGTTTTGTATTTTTGTTTTATCACTTGCTTTAAGAATTATGCACTGATTGCTGTGTGGTTTGTCCCTTCTGTTAAAGTGGACTTATACTCATAGTAACTGTGGGTAAATAACTGGTAAACTGTTTAAGAGGTTCCTTTTTTTTATGTACATTTCAGAGTTAATGATTTTTGTGGAATAAATTTGTACTATTTTTATACCCACACTTGCGGTCTTTGCACTTGACCACTTGTTTAAATGACGTATTTCCTGTATTTGGCTCAAGTGTTCAAGTGGGCGTGAAGACTGCAAGTGTGTGTAGAACTTTTGATTGCCCGATGGGACACACTTATGGTCTTGCAAAAAATGCAAGCGTTTACAGCTTTTATTATTATTATTTTCTTTAGTACTTTAAAATACACTTATGTTCAGTGGTCACTATGCAACTAACATAAGACACTATTTTAAAATTGTGGTGCTTCTTTAAGTGATAAAAATGTTTTCCTTGACATCTCGCGATTTCAGGGCATGTGAATTCCCAAACATAATGCATGAAGCTCAGAAGCGGTATTCAAGATAGAGTGGGTTTAGTGTGCATTAAGGGCACTGCACTTGGGCATTTATAAGACATTGGACAGTCTTGTGCACTTACTTCCTGTCGCGTGCACGGGCTCTCAAGTGGCCAAGACCGCAAGTGTGGGTATTTGGACGAGGCTTCTGTCTTTAATCCCATCAGAACCGGCAGGGTCCTTCATATTATTGTATTTCCTTTTGGTTGAATTCTCTTTTTGGGTGTATTTATTTTATTTTTCCTGGGTAGAGAAATAACCTAGGTGGCGTAATCAGGGGTTTCTTTTTCTACTTTTAGCCAAAGGTTACATATACATCATTATAATTGCACTGAAAATTACAACAAATAAAGTATGTTGATATATATACACCATTTCTGTCTCTCATGAAGCCATTGTCAGCTTCAACATTTGTTTTACTTCTGTATTTGGGGCCTTTTCCACAAGTGAGGGAGGAAGTTTCCACAGATTTGTGAGGACACATTTGTCAGTGTAAATGTTTGTGAAATTGTTCATTTCCTCCAAAGCCGATAAATAAAAAAAGAAAAGTGGAGATGCAGAATCATGCTCTTCATAATTCAAAGGTAATTTGAATTAAACCAAGTTAAAATTCTTAATCCTTGAAGGAAAAAAAACACCACCACTTGCAAAGGCAAGGGAACTGACAAAGAACCTCTTTGGTAGAATGCTGAGAAATGTACTCGGCCCTGTATTTTTTTGTTCTTTTGAGCCTCTGCCTTATGAGGTCCAAATTTGGTCTCAGCTTTCTTGACTCCAAAGTGTGCACCCTTAATAAAGATGACATTTCAGTTTATCGCGATATCACAAAGCCCTGTTATTATAATTGAATCTTTCATAACATCTACACTTTGTTTGTTATAATCAGGATTTGCCAGCATGCAGAATTCAGCACTGAACAAAACTCAGACATTATGAGTGGCTCAGTGGATGCTATCTTAAATGCATATGATTGGACATTGCGTGCAAGAAATCAACACGTGTGTGTGATTGGCCATACTGCTGCAAAAACGTTATAAATAGAAACTGTGCCTGTATTTTTATTGTGTTTTAGTTGTTCTTGTTGCTTTTGTCCAATAGATGAATAACATTTTTTTTTATTTTTTGGTTATTTCTATTTATATATAACCCAAAATAACTGAGCTGTATTTCAAACCGGTTGTGTGTCACGAGGCTCAGTGCAAGTAGGCCTAGTCCATTAGGAGCAAAAGATCTGCCTTTAACCCGTGTGCACTGTTCATTTGGGGTGGACACTTTTTTAAATTTAAAACTTTTTTATTTATTTTTTAATAAATAAAAGTAAACAGGTTTTTATACAAAAACAGCTATTTATGTAAAATTCACTTTATAAAAGACCCACATTTCTAACTTTAATTCATGGGCATAGCATGGATAATTTGTCATGGTTTAAGCCGGGGACACACCTAACGATTAGCTGAAACATTCTAAGACTGAACTGAACACATACCGATTGTTTCCTTCGACTGGAGCCGATTTTAATCGTTGACAGTCGGAGAAGAACACAAACGTTTATGATTGAGACCGCTGCTAAGCAACACACTGTGCGCGGGATCTTGAAAATGGATGTAAACAAACAGCTCGCGCTCTTCATCTGCAGCTATATTTGTGCGGAAAATAACTAAAAAAGTGGAAAAACGCGCAGGATATGTGTGAGGTCCTGGCTGGAGAGGCAACATGGATTTGTTCTCTACAGAGAGAATTTGAGGTGAGTAAACTCTGTTAAATCTATTTTTAGGGCTTGCACTCCGGTGGTGTCGGCCGTTGTTAAGCAACGATAAGCTGCGATCCTCAATGAAGCTTGTTCGACTTGAAACGGCACTGTACAGACCATTAAATTACCACAGAAGTAACTTTATACTACCACAATGCGACCTCAAAGGGCACTTTCACTTTTGCGATCAAAGGGGCAGGGCTCTTTATATTCTCTCTGTATATATTGTATCAACTGTTAATTTTGTATCCGTATCAGATAAATAATATATATACAAAACATGATTTAAAAAAATAAATAAATAAAAAAAAAAGTATTATCTTTATCATTTGTTGCCCCCCTATTGGCTGGTGCTCCAGGACACTCGCCCAATGCCGTCTATGGATAATCCGGCCCTGTACATTACCTGACACGTTCAAAGCTTCCGCAATAGCAGCCCAGCTTCTTTCCTTATCGCTTCTATTATGGTATTCCTTCGAAGATATGTTGTATTCGTACTCTTGCCAGAGTTCAACCAGTTTTTCTTCCATACCGGTTGTCCAATGTGATTTTGTTTCAAACGTTTTTTGACGCCATTTCGCCGCTTGTTTACAATCGCCTGACACAGTCTCCAAGGAAACAGAGACGTCATCGGTCGCAAATATTATGCTGCCTTCACGTGCTCTCAGTGCTATTGTAAAGATGACTTTCCTTGAAAAAAAAAAAAAAACGAAACTTGAATGCGATTTGCTCATAATCACTACTTCAGAAGTGGGAAGAATCTTTGTGAGGAGGACTGGCAATGACTGTTTCTAAAATTCTAAGACTAGAATCTTTAGACACAGCACACTGCACGATTTTAAGCACCAACTGTAAACACAGACTGAACGCAACTGGCTCTGACTGGGGCCGATTGGACATGATCAGTCGTAAGTATCAAATTACATTCATAATCGGCCTTACAATCGTTAGGTGTGTCCCCGGCTTTAGTGTAAGTTTTTTGCCCATCTTTTGGAAAATGCAGATTTAAAAGTAAACAATATCACTTTATCCAGTAGATGGCTATAGAGCTCCACTATTTGACTGACTGAAAGACATCTTTTCACAAGGATTTTTGTGACTACATATAATGAAGTCACAATTATAACAAAGAAGTTTAGCATTTTTTGTACTGATTTTTTTTTTTTTTTTTTCAATTATTGTTTCATTATGATTAGAATCAAACCTGGACAAGATGTTACAAAGAGAAAAAATTGAGTATTTATTTCAAACATCTTGTTTTTCATTTAATTCTAAAAATGTAATCTACACTTCAGTTACTAAATAAACAGAACAAAAATTGATTTTAATTAGTAAATATGTGACCTCACAGATAAGGTTTTAGATTAATCCCAGATAAAAATGCACATCTTGGACTGGCATATCTTAAAATATGTCAGTGCTACTGTTTTGTCTCAAGATTGAATATTTTTTCCCCCAAGGCACGTTTATAAAAGCTACTTGCCTCAATGTCCTATTTTAACTAAGGCCTAATCTGAAATTACCATTATAGGTTACATTACTCTAGTTCACTGGATTGAGGTTGTATTTTCTTATTACACCACTCACGGCCACACAAACGGAAAGAAATTAGCATTTATTTTAGTGATAATTATTCTGTGATAATTATTTAATAAATTCACTTACCATTAGATTTTTGTGAAGACTCTCCAAACTGGTTAAAGGAGCTGGAAAGAAACTGCTTGAAACTACATTTGGGTAGATGATACCATTAAATGAGATATTTTCCTACCAATTACAAAAATAAAAATGTGTTAACTCTTGACTGAATGAATGAAAGTATGCCTTATTTGGACTTAATTCAATTCTTTTCATCTTTCCTAAATCATGGCTTGAATGAAATCTGTTTAAAATGTATCAAATTCCAGTTAATAGAAATTAAGGTTAAAATGGCACTCTCTGCTAAAATAGAGAGGGTAATTAAAGGCCCCGATATACTTCAAACGAAATCTAAGAAAGAACTGATGTGACGTCATTTCGAACAAAATCCAATAGGGTCTGGCTGCAGACAAGATGCACTCTCAGCCGCGCATATATATGTATATATATATATATATATATATATATATATATATATACACACACTACCGATCAAAAGTTTGTGATCAGTAAGATTATAATTTATTTGATTTTTAATTTTTATGCTTATCAAGGCTGAATTTATTTGATGAAAAGTACAGATACAAAAGATACAGTATTGTGAAATATTACAATTCAAAATAAGAGTTTTGTATTGTAATATATTTAAAACTTTTATTTCTGTCATGCAAAGCTGATTTTTCATCATCCATTACTCCAGTTCAATGTAACATGATTCAGAAATCATTCTAATACGCTGATTAGCCTAATCATCAATGTTGGAAACAAGTTAATTCTTTTGCTGCTTAATTCATTTTATAGCCTGTTAGGATTGTATTCTAAAAGATTCTGTGGGAAAAAAACACACCAGAATTTATTCAATATTAAATTCTTAAAAAAAAAAACTTTACTTACACATTTTAACATATGAACACATATCCTGAATACAAATATAAATTTTTCAACAACAAAAAAATCTTATTGAGATTTATACATAACTCGAAATCTGGAATCTGAGGGTGCAAAAACAAAACAATATTGAGAAAATCACCTTTAAAGATGTCCAAATTAACTTTATAAATTAATTAAATCATAGCCTAACAAGTCAAAGTCACATTGCTACTGCTACGGTCACATTCAATGTTAATATTCAATGTTAATATAGTTCCAAATACACAAAGTTTGTGGTGTGTGTTGTAAAGTTTTATTTTTTTTTATTTACAATGCTCAGTGTGTGTGTGTGTATATATATATATATATATATATATATATATATATATAAAGTAATCAACATTTGAAGTGGATCAAAACCTTTCATCAAAGTTGTCCTAAAACTTTCTTCTTAGGACAGCATAGTTCTCAGGACAACTTTGATCAACTTTTTTGATCCACTTCAAATGTTGACTACTGTATAAATATTATATATATATATCCATTTCTTTTTTAAAATGAAAAAAGAAATGGACAATTTTTTTTTTTATTATTTTGTGCGAGATGCATGTTGTCTAATGTATTCATGTCCTGCATAAATGTAAAGACAAACATCAGTGGCTCTACAAGATCATCCTCAATACGCTGAACTGCAGTACTGTTCCAAGGCCTCAATGGCTTCTTCATCCTCCACAGTATACGAGGAAGCTGAACTGAGCCAAGAAGATCAGCAGAATTCTCCAAGCACTCTTAAAACTTAAAGGATTTGTCCACTTTTAAATAAAATTTTCCTGATAATTTACTCACCCCCATGTCATCCAGATGTTCCTGTCTTTCTTTGTCTTTTCAACTTACGGACTGAACTGGCGCTGCTTTTGTTCCGCAAGTAGAATAGGGAAGGCGTAGGACATACAGCGTAAGCTTTTTGAAGAATACGGAAAGCGGTAGCACGTGAAAGGTGATCACTTGACTTGTGTTTATAAAGCATATACAGTTGTATTTTTGTAGAAAATGACCGATCGTTTCGCTAGATAAGACTCTTATTCCTCGTCTGGTATTGTTTAAAGCTGCACTGAAACTAATTTTGACCTTCAACCGTCTGGAGGCCATTGAAGTCCACTATATGGAGAAAAATCCTGGAATGTTCTTGATTAAAACCTTAATTTCTTTTCCACTGAAGACAGACATGAACATCTTGGATGACAATGGAGCACCTAAGAAAAAACAATGCAAGAAGATAATTAAAAATATGCTAAACAATAATGGCTGCAACCCCTCTAATAAAACCTACTTTTTCGTGGAGCCACCTGCTTCTCCGATGCAGACTCGGGGTGAAAACATTTGTTTCATCTTCCTAAAAAAAAAAACATGAAGATTGAATTTGAACCTGTTATCTTTAGTACTTTTTGTTCAGGGGTAGAAGATAGACACAATAAACATCTTGAATGTTAAATAAAAAAAAAAGAAATGGATGATATACAGTCAATGAGTTTGATAGTGTGTGCAAGAGAGTTGATAGTGTGTTTGTGAATGAGTTTGGTAGTTTGGGTGAAAGCTTTGATAGTGTGTGAGAAATAGTATAGTAGTGAATGAGAGAGTTTGATAGCATGCATGAAAATCTTTGATAGAGTGTGAAAGACATTACAGTAACATGAGAGTTTGATACTGTGTGCAAGAATATGTTTGAAATATGTCTTGAACAGTCTCTCTTTTGCTTATTTGTACCCTTTTTGAAGAAAAACACACAAAAAAAAAACTTATCACACGTCTTACCTTGGAAAAAGATTGCATTTTTATATGGACTTTCCAGTGATCCTGAAGTGTCTTTTCAAGGGCACAAGGGACAATGATACAATTAGCAACAAGATGTGCATTTTGGTATCAGCTGCTTTACACCTGCTAGGACTATTGATTGATGCATCTGTAAGCATAAATTGAAGAGACAGAAATAAAAATAACTGTATAATATGCTTTGCATGTTTGTTATCTGTTTGGTAGTATTCCATGTATCTCTCAATTTGAAAAACCATTGTTAACATTAAGATTTTATTCCATCTTTATTTTAAATAATTTTAAGTAACACCTTGTCTAAACAACAATTACACAGAGTAGGTCACCTGCAAACTTCTCTGTCACTTTATTTAAAACAACAGACACAAACAAAGACTTTTTCAACGCCTAAACAAAAGGAATTTAGATCTTCACTTATTTACTGGATGAAGAATTGATACCCAATTAGCACGATGTATACATCAGATAGATATCAGGATAGTTTCGATAACATTATCTTATAGATTAAACAACACTTTTATATCTAGCTAATCTTGTATGAATAAGGTAAATATACTTATATCAATTACTTAATAGTCGTCGTCGACTCCTCTAAACACGTGCATAACGCTGACACCTGTGCATGTGAGATATACCAGATAAATATCAGGATCATTTTCGATAACATTTACCAAATAATGAACAACTCTTTTAATTTAACTAATCTTGTACAAATTGCATAAATATACTTACAAGTAGCCTGTAGGTGCATGTAGCTGCGTGTCCACGGGCTGCTGATAACCCGTGTCGGACTGCGCGTGCGTGATTGAGAGCAAATGTGTTGGACTGCGCAAGTGCGGCTGAGACTGCATGTATCTGAGTGCGCATGCGTGTCTGAGATTGCATGTCTGCAGCCAGACCCTTCAGGCCAAAACGAAGTTCGTTTTGTGTTCTTTTTGGAAGTTTGAAACAGCTTGAAAAGTTCGCTTCAGCTGCAAAACACCTTCGTACTACCATTGGTCAGTGACGATAACGTAACAGGAGGTGTGCGCCGAGGCTCTGCCTTCACTCTCGTGGAACGCGTCTCTGGCTCATTTGATCTGTAGATTTCGTTGAGGTAACATCTCCGCGGGTGAAAACATGAACACACTGGATAGCCGCTTTATAGTACAAAATGAAGTTGTGCTTGTAAAAAAATGAGGTACTGACACTGTTTTTCATGTTTGATACTGTAAAGCTGCTTGATTTTAAGCAATCTATTAAGTGCTATATGAAAACGTGACGTGACTGGAGTGCTAATTTGCAGAGCTCGTGCTAACATTCCCATGATGTTATGATCAGACGCTTTTCTTATGCTTTCTATAATAAATGCTTACTGTTTTCTCATTTTTGTTGTGTTTATTTTGTTACTGAGAAGAAAGTGCACGGCACATATTTACATATTCATCTAACCGTCGCTCTCAGCAGTGTGGGCGGCGTCACATGTTCGTTTACAGTATATCGCTGGTCACGAATTTCGAACTTCGTTTTACTCCTAAATGAAGAACGAAAAATAACTTTGTTTGAAGTATACCGGAGCCTTAACACTTTATGATTGGGGGCAGAGAAAAGCCCTTTTGAAACAGGACGATATCTGATTGGCCAAAACTCCTCTGAGGTGTGACAAACAACTAAGTTTAAATAGTCATATCGCAAGAGAAGACTAGTTCAAGAAGAAGAGAACCAAGACAAAGACAAGAACCAAGAACCTTGGAGTAACAAGAAGAACAGACAAGCAGCTCATGCAAGCCATTCAACTTTCACTCACTTTTCTTTTCTTTGCTTTAACTTAATTTTCTTTTCCGCTGAAAGTCTCGTGTTCTAAATTTTTTTCCGCAAAGTTCAACCAATGACTTTTGCCGCTTCAGCTTTAACTCCAGCCATGACAAAGAGACTTCCTTTCATTGTTCCACATGGACCTTTAAAAGATTAGTTCACTTTTAAATAAACTTTTGCTGATAAATTACTCACCCCCATGTCATCCAAGATGTCCATGTCTTTCTTTCTTCAGTGGAAAAGAAATTAAGGTTTTTGAGGAAAACATTCCAGGATTTTTCTCCTTATAGTGGACTTGAATGGGCACCAAACTGTTGAAGGTCAAATGACAGTTTCAGTGCAGCTTCAGAGGGCTTTAAACGATACCAGACTTATCTAGCGAAACGATTGGTCATTTTTTTTAAAAATAAAAAAGTTTATGTTTTATAAGCACAAATGCTGGCCTTGCTCTGTTCAGTGATGCGCGCTCGTGACGTCACGCAATACGCAATTACGTTGAAAAGGTCACGCTTCGCGTAAGCGGAAGTACCGAATCGGTGTTTACAAATCGTGCGGAAGGAGGACCATATACATGTATTCAAATCGCTTTGTGTCAGTTCATCGTTTAAAATGCCCATTTCGTGTGCGTATCCTGGGTGTTCTAATATTAGAAAGCCTAAAAGAAAATTTTCGTCAGGACAGAAAATTGTGTCTTTTCATCGATTTCCTATACAAAATCCTGAGCAATTGAAACTGTGGTTGCTCGCGCTGCACTTGGATATCAACACACCCGAACATGCTCTAATATGTAAGAGAGTGTGCAGTGATCACTTTTTCGACGATGATTTCAAACCCTCCCAGCAAGGAGATCGCCGTTTTCTGAAAGCGTCTGCTGTGCCCAATACGTTTTTACAGGAAACGGAGGTATGTATGTTTTTTTTTATATATATATTAGATGCATTGACGTTTTTTTTTCTCGTCAATGTGTTTCATAACGTGAATGTTTATCACTAATATCTTCCTATTACTATAGACGTGTTAAAATGTTTTTTTTTTTTTTGTTTACTCCCAAGTATCTGTCTCGTGGAAATCTAGAGTCCCTAGCAAAAGACAATAGTGCGGAGCTGGAGGTCCAGGAAGCAGGAGTGTTTTTGGCTAATGTTCCACAGTCAACACCAGTAAAGCAACAGGACTCTGATCCAGGAACTACCACGAGGCAGTTTTCAGATGCTCAGTCTAAACTTTGTTTAGTGCTCACAAGTCCTGAAAGTGTTGGACACAGGAAAACACCCTCATCATCTGGGATATATTTTGCCCTCCCTGCAATACACTCTCACCAGTCTGTAAGTACCATCATTTGTGACCTGTTTACAATGTGAAATTATGGTCAGTTATTCTTTTGTGTTAGACATTGGGAAAAAAGAATTTCTAAAAATGTAGTATTTAATAATTTGGCGATGTTGCATCATTAAAAATACACAGATATACTGTACTAAATGTACTAAATTACTATTTATATTACTAATTTATATTCAGTTATATTAAAAACCAACTTTAATCTATCTAATTTCACAGCCCCCTGTGTATAATCAACCAGAACAGACGGAAGAGCAAATAGAAGAAAGTTTGGAGCTTGATGTCAGCCTGCTTTCCATAGATCCTCCATCGGACAAGAAAGATGTTAGTTTTCAGCCACTAAGTTCAACATCAACGTCTACCCCAAGCACAGAAGAGGACGAATGTGAAGTTCATTGGAAACAGAAAAAATGGATTGTCAACGAGTCCAATGTCATGAAGCTGTTCAAAAGATGTCAAGAATGTGGATCAGTAATAACAAAGACCACAAAAGCAACTGTGGGAAGTGGAGAGATGGAAGGTCAGACAGGCAAGTAAATGTAGTTATTATTATTTATTTATTTTTTTTTTTTGTTGGACAATTTTAGAAAATTTTAACAACACTGAAATGTTTTGTACTTGTGTTTCTTTTAGCCCTGGATTTTCGGCAAAATACAACACGTACAGTTTAATGGATGACACAACAGACTAGTGTTGTCACGATACCAAAATTTTGACTTCGATACGATACCCAACTTCAGTATCACGATACCGATACTTAAACGATACTATGGCAAAAACCTAAAACAGTAGGAAAAGTAAATAAATAACATATGACAGAACTGTGGCTAGCATTTTTATTGGCCACAATTTTGATGTTGGTAAATTACATTTTATATGATTAAAGCTGACTTTCTTATGCTTAAATTACTTTTGAGTCATTTTACTTGATTTAGAAGATTTAAAACACTTTCAAACTTTTAAATGCAGACTGACCACCCAAATCAAGATTACATTTTATATCAGCTGGTATGTACAGGTGGGCAAGAGGTGGACAATGTATGAGCATGAGCTAGTATGAGAACAAGTTATTTGTGTTATGCTATATAAAAGAACAAAGAAGCAAATTACAAAAACAGTAGTAAATTAAAAATAATCTTTTTTCAGATACACTAAGTTTATTTAACATATTTAACAGGTTTTGTTGTTTGATTAACATTAATGATGGACAGGCCTATTTAATTGGGCTGCTGAATGCATGGACGTAACTGACAAATATCCAGTTATTACCCACCTGTTTACGTCCACTTAAGCCATAACCGACTGTATTCACGCGAGATACTCCACACGATGGACATTTAGACATCTGTGTGCACGTGTATTTGACTATTCAGACGCGTGGAAAACTGATCGCGCGCGCGACAGACAGAGAGAGAGAGAGAGCGAGAGAGAGAGAGAGAGAGCGCTTCTGTTGTGTGTCATTCAGCGCAATTCCGCCTATCCCTCCTTCACTAACTGCATGTAAATAACGAATTGTGTGATTGGATTGTAATTTTGTGCTACGACGATCTTCGACGACCATTTGGCTGTAAACTTAAATTATATTCAACTCGCCAAAGTGGCTAGTGGGAGTGGCTGTCATCAAGCCCTGCATGTAAGTGTTTTGACAGTGAGAATATTGATTACTGTAAATAATTAGAGCAATGTTATTAAAGCATAAATTGGTTTAATATAATTGTATAGTCCCTTCACATATTTGTTTTTTAAAATTAATTTTATTTTAGCAACCAGATATCACTTATTAGACTCAATAATACACCTCTTTGCGGATGTCTGCTTGCATGAGTAATATAAATAACACTCATTTAATTTTTTAGAGCATAAACATAACGCTGGTATCACATTCACTAACCTGTCGCTCTTTAAATTCTCTGTACAAATCGGGATGTTTGGCAAGTTGGATGCTCCCTTCGCTTGCGTTATTTTGTAACGTATTTTGCAGACGGGCTTTGTGGTGTCCGTGGGCTTGCCCTGACTGTCGGCAATGTAAGCAAAATAATGCCATATTTTGCTTTGTGCATCTGCCGTTGCGCAGTTGACAGGAATAAACACGCACTCAATGTGCCTCAGAAGCAGCGCGCTGCACACACTGCTCCCTGCTGTCGCACATTAGGAAATACAGCTGGCACTCAAAGTACCGGTACTAATAAAATGAAGAACCGTACCGTTTCTAAAAGCAGGGTATCGCGATACCTTTCTAGTACCGGTATATCGTGCAACACTACAACAGACAAGATTGTTCACTTTGAATTGGTGCAGGTCAGTTTACATGACATAATTCTACATCCCGTATGTTATTAAATTTAATTAACCTTAGTAGGTGTTCAGTATTTTAAAGTGAAGTACAGTAACATTACTTTTTGCAATGTTATGATCAATATAAAATGGTTTTAATATTACTAAATAAAACATGTTGGTTGTTTTGAACATTAATGAAAATACACACACACACACCTTGTTTATCTAGCATGGTATTGCATTTCAGGTTACAGAAGCATCTAGCTCTGTGGCCATGGAGCCAGTAGGATTCAAGAGGGCTGTGAACACAATACAAGAACAAGGAATCAAAATAGACGTGCTGACCACAGACAGATCACCATCTATTAGAAAGATTATGCGTGTAGAATATCCCAGCATTCACCACGAATTTGATATTTGGCATGTAGTCAAAGGTAACTGTCTCACAAGAGACTGAGAGAGAGATATTAATTATGAATTATCCAAAAAGCAGCACAGTCCAAACCCAAAGCTTATTTATTCTTATGTAGTAATATACATGTGTTGTTTGCATGCATCCAAAGATTGCTACAATAAACCATCAAGTAATAAATTAACCTTGGTATGCATTATATTGTCAATCCTTTTTAATTATTTTATAATTAAAATGATTGTTTTTCAGGACTTTCCAAAAAATTGTGCTCCATGTCAAGATACAAGGACAATCGAGAGCTGCAACCATGGACACGAAGTATTTGCAACCATTTATGGTATTGCTCTGCAACTTGTGGCGGTGACCCTGACGTAAGTTCTTTAATGTTTTAATATTAAGTTTAATTTCTTTATACACACACACTTGTTATCTTTTTGGGGGGCATTACATAGACTTAGCCTTTATACTGTACTGATGTTATATATGAGTCCCTGAACCACAACAAGACACACTCTGCATTTTTTTTCTTAAAAAAAAAAGTACTGTTTTTTCAAAAATGACTTTGTTCTTTAGAGGAAGCTAAACTGTGTTCTTGTAAGATTTTAATATTGTGGTTGCTGGACCATAAACATCTATTTTTCTATGTTTATAATTTATACATTTGTATAATAATGACTTTTTTGCATATTCATGTATTTATACAGGAACTGATCGAGAATTGGAAGTCCATACTTCATCACATTACAGGTGTGCACAGTTGGTTGGAAGAAGGAAAGGCGAAAAAATGTGGACACCATGATCTCAGTCCGGAACAGTAACGCAGAAAAAAATGGCTTGAAAAAGACTCACGTGCCTTCCACACACTGCAGAGTCTTGTTCTGGACAAAGGACTTCAAAAGGATTTGAGGCAATGGCTCGTTTCAGACACACTGGTAAGTTAGTTATATACACAGTAATGTACATATACGTTCATGTAGGTACACCGGATACAAATTTTTCCTTTGATCTTTAGGACAGCTGGAGGTGTTTCATTCTGTCCTCCTGAAATACTGCTCAAAGAACCTGCATTTTCATTATGCGTCCATGGTTGCAAGAACACAACTAGCTATCCTTGACCATAATGAAAATGTAGGTCGTCAGCAAGCAACAACCACTACTGGTAAGTGGAAAACAACATATTGTGCCTAACTACTAAAAACTTTTCAATATGTAGGGTGATGACAATAGATTATGTTCATCAAGTTGAGAATCAAATGTGAATATTCAATTATAGTAATGTAATCACTACAAATAGTGTAATTTATTATGTTTTCTTTTATCATAGGTTTACCTCGGTACAACGTGGTTTTCCCCAAACATACCAAAGAGTGGGTAGCCAAAGCTATTTTTGAACAAACAACTCAAAAATTCAGAGAGACTCTGGTTGAGAAAGTTGTACAGCGGCGGCTGGACACCAACATTGTTTACAAGGACAGTTCTTCTCATTTGACTCATCGCCCATTGCCGCAGAACATAGCCCTTACACCAAGGCCTGACAAGGAAGTAGTAATTGCAAAGCAATTATCACGATTTGGGCACTAATTTACTTTAAAATTGTTACAGTCTAATGTACAATTATTATTATTATTATTACTCAAGTTGTTTTATAGTTTCTAGGTTTTTCTTATTGAGGTGAAAACAGAATACACTATTGGTGAAAAAAAAAATCTTGTGTTAGTGTGAATATATGGTCCTTACTGATGGTACTCATTTGTAATTAGTTGTAATTAAACATCAACGACTGTAGTTTTGAAATTTGTTTTATTGTTCCAAAATAAACATTTGTGTGAGACATCAATAAGTATGTAGTGTTGATGTATATACAACAACAAATAACATTGACTATGAAAATAACAAAACTACAGTAAGTAACTGTAATTATTATTATTCCTACAAAAGACCAAAAGCCTCTTCGGCTTCTCTGAAGCCTACACACTGTCCTGATGGAGAAGGGTATGACTCTCTGATGGCACTGACAACACAGGATGGAAGAACCCTCCTGTTGCGTCTTCCCAATCTCTCCCCTTTCAGCATCCATTCCAGAACTATCCTGTATTCCACCAGCCTGTATTGACTGTAAAATAAAAGAAATGTGTGCAGTCAATCGCTAAATATATAACTTTATATAAAATATGTATGATATGTAATCATAATACACGCGATACTTACTCTACTGTTAGGGTGCCACCAGGTCCTTGGGGCCTCGGACGGCGTCTCCAGTTAATTTTGGGCAAACTAAAAAAACACCTCTAAAACGCTGTTGCTCAGTAACGGTGAAAATCCATTTTGTTCGGTAATGCAGCGAGATGGAAACAGAGTCTCACCAGCTGACTCGCTGACTGATTCTAACGGCGGGATTGAAATAGTCCAGTCGTGGCAGCATTGAGATTCTTCCTCTGTTGGCAATGGTTGGCATTTGCCACATGTGCACCACCACATCTCATTAGATCTTCGCCTGCCCGATGCTTGAGAGGTGTGTGTCGCCGCAGCAGTCTCTTCCATCTGTCTAATTTCTTCATCTGTATATTCCGGTTCAAAAAGGTAGGGCAAGGCGAAAAACTCCATCTTATCTTGTCCTCGAAGTTCAAAATCGTCCGACATTGTTGTTTTACCTTTTTTGTAAACGGCGTTTGACCTTTTCAACATAATTGTGTATTGCGTGACGCCACGAGCGCGCATCACTGAACAGAGCAAGGCCAGCATTTGTGCTTATAAAACATAAACTTTTTTATTTTTTTAAAAAAATGACCGATCGTTTCGCTAGATAAGACCCTTATTCATCGTCTGGTATCGTTTAAAGCCCTTTGAAGCTGCACTGAAACTGTCATTTTGACCTTCAACAGTTTGGTGCCCATTCAAGTCCACTATAAGGAGAAAAATCCTGGAATGTTTTCCTCAAAAACCTTAATTTCTTTTCCACTGAAGAAAGAAAGACATGGACATCTTGGATGACATGGGGGTGAGTAATTTATCAGCAAAAGTTTATTTAAAAGTGGACTAATCCTTTAAGACCCTGCGACAAATCATTGACTTGGAAAACCCTTCTCTGCACGCCGACGAGGGAAATTCACATTTAAAGTCAACGCAAGCAAGTACCTCCAAATTAAAACTGAACTGGTGCATTTAAATTAATGATTAATGGTTCGTTCAGGTCTTTGAAGTGCATTGTTAGGAATTATGTTCATCAGATCACTCTCTCTCAAAACTCTTTCTCTCTCATTTTTTTCTTTGTTATTGCAGCGCGTATGAAAGAATGTGTGTGTGTTTGTGTTAGATTAGTTGGGTTAGAATAAATAAAGTCTTTTGTAGATTTTTAATGTCTTAAACTTACGATCTTAAGTTACTGTGTTCTAAACAGTGTTTTCACGATTGTTGGATATTCATATCCGCTACAAGAGCTTATTACGGCTCGAGCAAATGAACGCTGGATGACTCAGTTGCTTGGTCGTAAACTTACAACTCTTTATAATTCCCAATAAATTATTTAATTTGAGCTAATTTTACTTCCTAGGGTGTGTTTTCCCTACAAAAGATAAGGCAAATGGGTGGAGATAAATACATTAACATATTCTCCTCAATGCATGTGTCACGATCACCAGTGAGAGTGCCCGTCATTGCCACCAGAGGGCACTCCACCCAGACTACACACATCATTTGAACTCAATTTCCCATCTACCCTCATACCTTGGACTGATCACCCTGCACCTGCTACCCATTATACAATCAGTCACACAAGACACTTGCACCCACACCTCCATGCGAAGTCTTGTTTAGCACCGTCTGACATTTCTGAGCGATTCCCCTGGATTCTGTATTCTTGTGTTTGACCTTGGACTGTTACTCATTTCTGATTCTCTGCTGCCTGCCCTGATCTCTGCCTGCCTTGGGACTCTAATTGTTTGCTGCCTACTCTGATCACTGCCTGTCACTGTTTCTTCCACTGGCTCATCCTTGCTGTTATTTGTCAGTGAACTTGACTTCAATAAATGCTGCAGATGGATCTTCACTCCGTTGACTCTATCCTTACAACATGTTTAAACAACAGCACCTAGAATAAACATAAGGATATTTTAATATGAAGTTCACCACATTCAGTCCAGTTTATAATGTCAGATGAGACCAAACACAACATAGTTGCATGTTAGAAAATACTAGTAGATAAATAATATGTAGTGGAAAGCACATGTGTCCTGTGAAGCAAAGGTTACAGATGTGTCACAACACCCTACTAAAAGGGATAGTTCACCCAAAAATGACAATTCTGTCATTTATTTGCTTTAAATGCACATTGCCCGCCATGCACAGTTGTCCTAAAGCAACCAGAGTGGTGAATAAGAGTAAAAGGAGAACAGGAAATGGTTGTGCATATACAAACAGTAGTATTACCTACAGTATTACCTACTTTCTACTCTGCATCTGAACCAAAACAGAAAACATTCACAGAACCAGCCTATAAAAACAATCCAATCTTTCCAATCTTTATGAAGATAAATGCTTACCATACGCCATAATAAACTCACTGCATCGATGCACTTCCACCAAAGGATATGTGCACACATTTATTTACATAGCTAATGCTGACAACAATAACTCAAGATGGAAATTTGAAAAATTCATTTAGTAAAAAATCTTCAGGATTTTCCTTGGCACTTTGGCAGGTGAAAAAAATCAATTTCTACAATGTACTTAAAGTGCTCTATTTTCACACACTAATTTTGTGTTTAATATACTAAAAATTCTTACTACAAGTGGTAACTAAATACATTTTTTTAACACAGAGATAGTATATTAAAGGCACATTTTAGATCATATTTCATGGTGTGTCAAAATAGCACAGTTGAGTACACTTAGATGTTCCTAAGATTATCTTTCATTTTTAGTGTACTAAGTAGAAAATTAGTGTGTGAAAACAGAGTACTTTAAGTACATTATAGTAGAAGTGTACTTTTTTTCACCTGGGTGTGTTTTAAAAGACTATTTTCTTTATTATATTTTCTTCTTTGTGTTCTGTAAAGCTCTACAACAACATACATTGTAAAAGATGTACAAATAAATTTAAATTAAACTGTAATATAATTTGTTTTGGATTAAAGCATCTGCCAAAAGTGTAAATGTAAAGTTGATTGAACTCTCTGACAGAATCTATGAGTGAGTAATAATTAACAAAGGTAAAAACTCAGCTCACAATATGATCCTGTAAAACAAGCCAAAGTCAACATTATCATGAGTGCATGAGTTTTTATACGTGTCATTAAATTTATTTAAGTTGATAAGTTTTGTGCATTTATTCAGTTTTACATCTGTTGATACAGGATGTTGTTGAATGTGGAGGAAAAATAACATTTAAAGGGACATTTTGTGGATTCAACACAAGTTGAACTCTATCGGCAACATTTATGGCATGATATCAATCACCACAGAAAAAAATGTCAATTCATTCTTTAGTTTAAAAAAAAAGTAAGGCACTTACAATGAAAATTAATGGGCCAAGCAGTAAACATTTTTCTGTGTAAATCTATATCCAATGTTTCCTCTTTTTTATTTTTTGTCATAACATAAAGCTGATAAACCTGGTAACTGTTGTAAGATATTCACATGGATACCAGGAGAGTGGTGTGACTATCTATACCAGAGTTCAGAAATATATCAGAGATTGAGATAATCACTGATGTGACAATAGCTAAAGTATTTCATTTAAATAAAGTCACTCAAACTTGCACATGGATGTACATTTTGAGGTAAACATTACTTACTGTAACACAGACTGTTTTATTAAGTTAGGTTCAATAAATACTATTAAAGTATGCAAATGAGAAACTCAATTCACATGACTAGAGGTTTCTGTGATTTTTCTCTTCGCATGCTACAAGGTTGCCGACCACTGATCTATAGAATTTTTTTTTTGAGAGATGAATCAAGTTATTTTCTGTTGAGATCAACATAGTGTCACAAATGTTATGTATAGAGCTAAACATCTGCTGAGCCTGGAACATTCCTTTAATTATGATTAACAATTAACTTGAATTACTTTTATTATCTGAAGCAATATAAATCATGTGTAAAAGACAGTAAACCAGGACACTATAAAAGGAACATGAGAGGCTGTGAGGATGACAGAATGAATGAATGAAGAATGAAGGCTTTAGTATGTATACTGCTGCTGTTGGAAACCTTTGTGTTTGTCGTCCAGCAGCAGGTAGATGGAGGACTCAATGAGAATGAGATCAGTCAACAGATCAGCACTGAGGACGGAAGACAGAATCCACCTCGAACAGACACTTTGAGAGCTGAAGCTTCAACTGACAGACAACAATACTGTGATCTGGGCATCCCTGACATCCATGCAGCACTGAGAGAACTGACCGCCACCGTTACAGAGCAGAAAGAAAACATCAGAGCTTTAGAGACACAACTGAGGGATGAGATGAACAAGAAAAATGATGGTACCTCACCAAAACATTCACTTTTTTATCAATAATATTAATAAAAATATCAATAAAACACCAATGCAATACATTGCATAGTGTAAATGTTAGTGTAAAGTTGTGTATATTGTGTAAAAAGAAATTATCTATTACAATTAGTAGTATAAATGTCATTAAACAGAATCTTTATTCCTTCACAGAAATCTCAAATCTTACTCAGAGTCAAGTGGAGGAGTTGAGAAAGGAAAATAGAGGTGAAAGTGTGCTTGAATGATGTTAAATCCAGAGTATAAATTCTCAACATAGAGTAATATATCACAATATTGCTTATGTTTTTCAATAACAGACAGAGAAATAGCTTTTTCAGCTGGACTGATTGAATCTGGCAGTGGATATGTTGGACCTTTTACCACTGAAATCACAATAACCTACAGGAATGTCTTCACAAACATAGGGAACGCCTACAACCCAATTACAGGTAATTATCAATGAAATGGAGTCATAAACCCTTCTGCTCCATTCAGACCTCTCTGCAGTTGTGTAATGTGTATAAGAGAATGAAATGATCTGCCATCTTTCTAAACTATTACACAGTGTGTTTGGTAATGAAGCAATAATACAGGAAACAGCTGATTCTGTATCTCTTGTTATTTGATTCAGGTATTTTCACAGCCCCACTGAAAGGAGCGTACATGTTCAGATTCTCTGTACATGGTCATGGTGGAACTGCATCAACTGCATCCATTTATAAGAATGGAGAGCATGTGGTCATGGCACATGATGATCAGACTCAGGGTGCGTTAGCCACTTCTAATGTAGTTGTGTTGATCCTGGAGGTTGGAGATCTTGTCTATGTGAGACTTTGGTCTGGCAGGAGGATATATGATAACGAGTATAACAACAACACTTTCAGTGGTTTTCTACTGTTTCCTTTAAGAGAAGATGAGTGAGATTTGCAGAATGTGATTCCAATAATTCTGAACCTTCAGCGTATGAATTAAAGGGTTAGTTCACCCAAAAATGAAAATTCTGTCATTTATTACTTACCCTCATGCCGTTTCACACCCGTAAGACCTTCGTTCAGCTTCGGAACACAAATTGAGATGTTTTAGTTGAAATCCGATGGCTCCGTGAGGCCTTCATAGGGAGCAATGACATTTCCTCTATCAAGATCCATAAAGGTACTAAAAACATATTTAAATTGGTTCATGTGAGTACAGTGGTTCAATATTAGTATTATAAAGCGACGAGAATATTTTTGGTGCGCCAAAAAACCAAAATAACAACTTATTTAGCGATGGCCAATTTCAAAACACTGCTTCAGGAAACATCGGATCATAAATTAATCTGTGCGTTGAATCTGCTGTTCGGAGCGCCACAGTCACGTGATTTCAGCCGTTTGGCAGTTTGACGCACGATCCGAATCATGATTCAATAGACTGATTCATTTATGCTCCGATGCTTCCTGAGGCAGTGTTTTGACATCGGCCATCACTAAATAAGTCGTTATTTTGTTTTTTTGGTGCACAAAAAATATTCTCGTTGCTTTATAATATTAATATTGAACCACTGTACTCACATGAACCGATTTAAATGTTTTTAGTACCTTTATGGATCTTGAGAGAGGAAATGTCATTGCTCCCTGTGAAGGCCTCATGGAGCCATCGGATTTCAACAAAAATATCTTAATTTGTGTTCCGAAGATTAACAAAGGTCTTACGGGTGTGGAACAGCATGAGGGTAAATAATAAATGACAGAATTTTCATTTTTGGGTGAACTAACCCTTTAAGATGTAGCTCATTAAGAATCATTAACATATTAACCTGTATTAATAAGGACTAATGTGTGTTTGAATTTTGGAATAGATTACTGTATAAAAGTCTGAGCTGTCTATAAATGTAACTTTATATAAACGGTTTCAGCACTGAGACAGACAGGACCCATGAATCTCACATGTGAATCAAAAGTATTTTGTTAAAGTAGTAAATCTAGAATGTTAAATAATACATTTTAAGTGTAGATTGTTACTGATCCTTGATCTCTATCTCTTTATCCTACATAAATAAATAAGAGAATAAAGAAACATTGTGGCATTTTTTCCCCCCTCATATTTTCATACTTCCCCAACAATGCTTGCTTTGAAGCATTCATGATTTCATATTTATCAATCAAATTTTGCATTCAAAGTAACTGATTATGTGGTGGCAGTTTCCAAAAATTTGCACTGCTTTATTTATAACTTGGACACCACTGTCACAGAGTCACAGCCAGCACCAACCAACACATCGTCACCAGATCTTCACGTTCCACCCACTCAATCCCCTTGATCACCTGCACCTCATTATCAGTGACACATAAAAGACACAACAACATTTCTGTCTGTACTGTGGGGAGAGGACCATGTGATTGCTGTCTGTCCCATTCGACAACCACACCCAGCGGTGAGAACAATCCAACTGCCTGCTCGTATTGCACCACTCACGAGAACGCCTGTGCATATCCTTAACTCTCATGTCTGTTTCAGCGCAAGCCCTCATCGATTCCGGCTCCACAGGGAACTTCATCAGCAACCAGATTCTCCAGAAATTAAATATACGTCGCAAACGCTGCCAACAGGATCTCCGCATTCAAACCATCCAAGGAAAACTACTGGGCCATGGTTACATTCGACATTTCTCCCCTACACTGACGCTCCGCATCGGCTGTCTTCACACAGAGGACCTGCTGCCTGGGGCTACCCTACCCAAGGGTAGGGTTTACCCACTGTCCATCCCGGAACAGAAGGACATGGAGGAGTACGTTCAGGAGGCACTAAAACAACTTTTCATCCAACCCTCTACGTCCCCTGCCGCTTCAAGCTTCTTCTTCGTGGCCAAGAAGGATGGAGGCTTGAGGCCGTGCATTGACTACCATCACCTGAACTCCCAGATGGTCAAGTTCAGTTATCCCCTTCCTCTGGTCCAGGCGGCTCTGGAGCAGCTACGTGGAGCTTGCATCTTCTCCAAGCTGGACCTGTGGAGCGCGAATAACCTCAATCGTATATGCCGGGGGGATGAGTGGAAAATTTTGTTCATTACACCATCTGGACACTATGAATGCCGGGTTATGCCATATGACCTGTCAAACTCTCCCTCCGTGTTCCAGAACTACATGAATGAGGTGTTCCGGGAGTTCCTCAACCAGTTCGTGCTGGTCTACATTGTCGACATCCTCATTTACTCCCGGAACCAGGCTGAACATCGCCAACATGTTTCCCAGGTCCTCGAGAAGCTCTGCCAACACCATCTACACCTCAAGCTGGAGAAGTGCGAGTTCCATACCACCACCATACACGTCCTGGGCTACGTCATAGACCAACACGGCATCCAGATGGACCAGAGGAAGGTGGAGACCATCTGCAACTGGCCATTTCCCACAACCGTCAAGGATCTACAACGTTTCCTGGGGTTTGCAGATTTCTACCGTCGCTTCATCCACAGCTACAGTCTCCTCAGTGCACCCCTCACCTCGCTCCTCAAGGGCTGGCCCAAGTCTCTGTCCTGGACTCCATCTGCCCGAGAAGCTTTCCACCAGCTCCAAGAAGCCTTCCTCACTGCTCTGATCCTAGTCCATCCGAACCCTGATCTCCTGTTCATCGTTGAAGTCGATGCATCCTCCACCGGGGTCGGGGCTGTGTTATCACAGCGACAGGGTGACCCACCACGACTCCATCCATGTGCCTTCTCCAAAAAGCTATCCCTGGCAGAGCAGAACTATGACATCAGGAACAGAGAGCTTCTTGCTATCAAGTTAGCATTGGAAGAGTGGAGACACTGGCTGGAGGGAGCGAAACATCTGTTCAAAGTGATCACCGACCATCGTAACCTGGAATATCTTCATGATGGCAAAAGATTGAACCCTCGTCAAGCCTGCTAGGCCCTCTTCTTCACTAGATCCAATTTCACAGTCTCCTATCGCCCAGGAATCAAGAACTGCAAAGCCTTATCCTGGCTGTATCAACCGAACCAGATAACCCCGATCCTGAACCTGTCCTCCCTCCAGCCATGATCGCCAGCCCTATCCTGTGGTCCATCAATCAACGCATCTCCCAAGCTAACCGCTCCGAACCAGCTCCGCCGGGAGGTCCTGAGGGGCTTCTCTACGTTCCACCGGTCCACCGTCAGCCCCTCAAGGACTTAGCTCACACCTCTCCTGGCTCTGGACACCCAGGCAGTTCACGTACCCAGCTCACTCCTACGGCAACACTACTGGTGGCCCTCCATGTCCCAGGATGTCTCCTGCTACATGAGGGGATGCTCAGTCTGCCGTTGCTGACACTCCTAGGAGGCTTCCTGAGGGAAAACTGGTTCCACTACCAATACCCCGTAGACTGTGGACACATCGGGGCATTGACTTCATGACAGACCTACCAGCCTCAAATGGCTTCACCTGTGTACTGCTAATAGTGGATTAATTTTCTAAGGCTTGCAAACTCATACCCCTCAAGGTTCTTCCCACTGCATTCGAAGCCGCCGAAGCCCTGTTCCATAATGTCTTCCATCATTTTGGCATTCCCGAAGACATTGTTTCCGACCATGGACCTCAGTCCATATCCAGAGTCTGGACAGCTGGAGCCAGTTCCTACCCTGGGCGGCGTATGCCCAGAACTCCCTTCGGCAGACCACCACCAGGCTCACCCCGATCCAGTGTGTCCTGGGCTCCCAACCTCCACTCTTCCCCTGGTCGGGTGAGCCCTTGGAGGTTCCAGCTGTCAACCACTGGTTCCAGCAGAGCGAGAGAGTGAGGGACTTGGCTCATGTCCATCTCCAGCATGCAGTCCAAAGACACAAACACACCGATGCCAGAAGGGGCCCCACTCCTCAGTACCAACCTGGCCAGAAGATGTGTCTCTCGATACGGGACATCCGTCTCCGGCTGCCTTGCCCCAAAGCTGAGTCCCCGGTACATAGGTCCCTTCACCATATATAGGCAGCTCAACGAAGTCACCTACCGGCTCAACCTCCCTGCACAGTACCGTATCTCATCTTCATTTCATGTATCGTTGTTAAAACCCCACACTGATCCCATGCCTTCTCCATTTACAGATCCTGGTGATGATGCGGTACCTCCTCTTCCCGACATCGCCGAAGAAGAAGCCATCTACCTGGTACAGGCAATCCTCGACTCCCGATGACGCAGTCCTCAGATTGGGAGGACTATGGCCCAGAGGAACGTTCCTGGGTCAACCAACACGACATCCTCGACCCCTCACTCAATTCCACGCTGAACATCCGGAACTCCTTACCCTCGATTTACCTGAGTCTTCCAGTGTCTTCCTCCCATCGTCTTCTGTCTCCGAACATCTGCTCCTTGTTGATTCCTCTACCTGCAAATACAAACCCTCATTACTATCAGCTAAGTGACTGTTCCTAAAGTGCTTGTTCATCTACTCACCTGCAATCTCCATTACCTGTGTTCGTGCCTCTGTTTCAATAAACACCTGTGTTCACTCACACCTGCCTCTGTCTGTGTCCTGACAACCACATTTACCAGTTTATGTATTATGGTAGATGCACAACAGTCATACATACATGACACAAAGGACAAACAAAATGCATAAATCTTGTTTATTTTGGTCTCTTACCAAATTCTGATACATTCTAAATAAAAATCTATATATTACATATTATAAAATATTACATAATTCATCAATGCCCGTTTGTTATGTATAGAGGCACTCAAAGGCTTGGAACCAACAACTTCAAACAGAAGGGGTCCCTATAAGGTCTCCTCTTTGGGAACACTAAAGTTTAAAATAAGCTCTGCATTTTGCTACTTTTGATAAGAAAGAAAGTAGCATCTTTTGAATTTAGTAGCTACACGAGAAAGTAGTGATCGGAGCAGGAATATGATTCATGTATTCTGCCCTACAAAGGCAAAGTGCAGTAACTACGCAAACACTGAAACTGAGAAAAACGCCTTTAAAGTTTTTACCCCAGCCAGTCAAACATGTTGTAGGTAGATTAGTGGTAATGCATTCATGCAATGCCTTCTTAGGAAGAAATTTTTTATAGATAAAAACCATGACCACTGATGTGACCTTTGACCCCCAAAATGTAGACACTGCATTCTGCCTTTGGATGACCTTAAACAACTAAAACAAAAACAAAGTGCAGTATCTACAAACTAAATGTGTTCATCCAACTTTCTTGTTGTGTTTCTTAATACATGTTGATTGTTTTTAATAACTTTAATATTTTTATTGATGTTTGCATGCTGTGAATGTTAAAATTGCTCTGAGAACTGGAGTAATGATGCTGAAAATTCAGCTTTGATCAGAGGAATAAATTACATTTTACAATAAATCCACATAGAAAACAGCTATTTGACTGTATTTTCGATGAAATAAATTCTGCCGTCCTCTTTCAAAACATTAAAGAAGTCTTAATTCAAACTTTTGATCACCAGTGTGTAAAATAATGCATGTGAACTAATTAGAAAATTATATATTTTAGACACTTTCCTAACACAGGACATAGGCTACTTAAATATGAAAGTTTAGGCCATGTTTAGTATAAGTTTAAGAATGATATTTTCTGAATAATTTTCAAATGATTGTGAAATTATTGAAGAAATCCTGATAACAGATACATAAACATTCACTCTTATCTGACATGCTGAAACAACGTTAATGCTTCTGTGTCCATTGTGTGACGAATAACGTCAATAAAATATGAAAAATCTGAAAAGGTCAGAAGTGCGTACCTGGAAATGACTGTGTCATGATAAACTGCTGTGTCCTCATTGAGGATAGCTTCGTGACTCCAAAAAATCCCACAGATCTTGGCAGGGTGAGGGACACTCCAAGACCATGATATATTGGGCAGGTTGTTCCTGCCAGTCCAGCAGCTTAATGATCTTTGGAACTTTGTGGGCCACATTAACAAGGATTAACACGGCAACCTTTAACAGAAGGGGTGTGGGATGACCGGGCTAGAAGAAAGACTGTGAAGAAAGAAGGTACTGTTAGAGTGTTTTAGGGGTTGCACGACTACTGATTTCTGCTAGTCGATTTCTTATCAAAACAATAATCGAGTTACTCGACTACTCGTGGTTCATGCTACTGTAAATGAAGAGACATGAAATAGTTCTTATCAATAAATGTTTATTAATTCATAACTGAATGCAACAATTACATAAGTAAACTCTCAAAACATTATAATTATGACATTAAATATTTTAATTTTCATGTAACAGAGTAAAGCCAAATAAATAGCAGCATGCAACATTTTGATCCTAACATTTGCGTCGTATATGCAAACTACATGTGCATGGCTGTATGCATACAGTAATTTAATAATAACTTATAATAATAACTTTAATTTTTACACAGTAATAACACGAATGAATAGTATCTTACTTTAACTGGCTTGAAAGTTTATAGACTAACACAAGTCATTGCCGCTATCATCCTCTCCCCACATGCAGTCTTTGGTCGAGCTCATGGATCATTTAGAAATACAAGTGCATCGAGAGATCAGTAGTGAGGGAGAAGTTTTTGTCTTTCATTTCAGACGTAATGACCAGTTTTAGAGAGTCGTAGAGAATTCACCAATGCTCGTTTGCTTTGTGGTGTGCATCTCACTAACATTTGCTTTTGCAGTTGGATGTTTTAATCGTAGGTAGTTGTGCATAGCTGTCGTACTGCTGTTGTATTTTAAAGAACCCAGTCTAGTGACAATGCCTACCCAAGACTACCAAGCGTATTATATACACAACATAAAGTGCGTATCATATGCACTCGAAAAAGTGCTTATATGCATGCCAAAACTCATTTTGGCATATATATTCTGTGAGATTACTCATGTACTATTGATATGCATTCTCATGTGATCGGGTTGATAAGTACAATGTATTTATTGTGTTTATATTGTATTGAAAAACTCTTGCTGCTATTGAGGTGGGATATGGGTAAGGTTAGGGACAGGTTTGGTGGTATGGGTAGGTTTAAGGGTGGGTTAAGGTGTAAGGAAAAGTTCAACAGTGTAATTCTAAATGTAATTACAGAAATTAATTACAGATTTAATTACATGCAGGTATTTTTAAAAGTATAAGCACAATGTAAAAAATATGTATGAACACAATAAGTGCATTGTATCATATGATTAACTTAAACGCAAGCACATAGTAGTTAAGGGCACCTAATATAAAGTGGGACCAAAATATGCTACATTTTGAAAATGTCAAGTGCACTAAATAGTGAAAATGATAAACACTAAAACATCTTGAAATGGATATCCATTTTGGAGTCACATCCTCCCTCACCAAGCATTCTGCCGATTTCATACCAGCTCAGAAAGTCGTCTGATAAAAGATGAATCATTTTATTTGGCATGAAATGTCAAGCATGGACAGCAGTGTGTTTAATGTTTGAGGTTATGGCTGTAAACTCACCCTCAGTGACACGTCCACTCTGTGGTTGTGATCTGGTGCTGGACTGAGGTGAGAGGGGTTTGAACCTGCTAATGTGCAGGAGGAAGGACTTCAAGACCACTGGAAAGAGGTTCCTGAAGACCATGATCCTCTAGAGCACAAAGCACTGTACTGTAAAGAATTTATGACCTAAAGCAGGGAATTTTGAACAAAAGCATAGTTCAATTGCAAAATAATAATTAAATCGGCATCTCATTTTCCTTAACAACACTAACAGGTTGATGGTTTGTTGCCGCATTGGTTCTGAATGTTGAGGACGTGCTCCAATAAGAATCGTGCATCTGAGTGATAGAACTGTGTTTTCTCTTCAGCAACTTTGATAACAGAGCAGCAGACTTAGAAAACTGAGGATATGGTTCTCTTTCATCATCTCATGTTCGAGATCCATCTATGGGAAGGATATCCATACCTAACCTCTGCGGAAGCATCTAATTTTGCACCAAGTCTGGCTTGACAGACAGAAGCGTGTAGCCAATACTTGAGGTTGGGCGTGTAGCCCAACCCCTTTACCTGAGAGCATATATGGCCCGCATGCGCTGCTGTTCTCCAGTTGACATTCGCTTCTCACAATCTCTGCACAGGCACAGTTTGGTTGGATTTTTCACTGTTCACACTGTTTCACTGTCAGCATCTTACAGGAAACCTAGTGTAGAGGAGATGCTGTCCCTCAGGATACAAAGAGATATTACCATCGGTAACACTAGATGATAATCTGGATTAAGTCTGGACTGTGCATGGAATTAGTCAAAAGAGAACTATAACACTGAACTGTGGCTGAACATTCAAATAGGAATCATATCACCATCTCAGCCTGTTTTCCTCTGTGCCCTGCCAGACAAAACTCTGATAAAATATACACTGCCAGCCAATGTGCTTTTAAAATTGGAATTCGAAGAACTGAATTCTGAAAAATGCATCAAGGAACAAAGACGACACTGACAACACGTCGACAGACAAGGCAGAGCAGGTTATTTATGATATTAAACAAAGTCCCAGCTTTCAAACTGTCATTTTTTTAAAGGTGCCCTAGAACTTCTTTTTAAAAGATGTAATATAAGTCTAAGGTGTCCCCTGAATGTGTCTGTGAAGTTTCAGATCAAAATACCCCATAGATTTTTTTTTTTATTCATTTTTTTAACTGCCTATTTTGGGGCATCATTAACTATGCACCGATATATAGGTTGCGGCCCCTTTAATTCTCGTGCTCCCCCTCCCCCGGAGCTCGCGCTTGCCACAGTTTACACAGCTAATATAACCCTCAAAATGGATCTTTACAAGATGTTCGTCATGCATGCTGCATGCATACATTGGATCATGTGAGTATAGTATTTATTTGGATGTATTACATTTGATTCTGAATGAGTTTGAGGCTGTGCTCCGTGACTAACGGCTAATGCTACACTGTTGGAGAGATTTATAAAGAATGAAGTTGCGTTTATGAATTATACAG
This sequence comes from Chanodichthys erythropterus, assembly GCF_024489055.1. Lineage (NCBI taxonomy): Eukaryota > Metazoa > Chordata > Actinopteri > Cypriniformes > Xenocyprididae > Chanodichthys > Chanodichthys erythropterus. Next base: position 47,163,968 of record NC_090228.1, read on the forward strand.
ACTGCAAGTGTTTAAAAATGAAAATAGCGACGGCTCTTGTCTCCGTGAATACAATAATAAACGGTGTAACTTTAACCAACAGTAGCCTACATTAACATATGCTAATGAAACATTTAGAAAGACAATTTACAAATATCACTAAAAATATCATTTTATCATGAATCATGTCAGTTATTATTGGTCCATCTGCCATTTTTTTCGCTGTTGTTCTTGCTTGCTTACCTAGTCTGATGATTCATCTGTGCAGATCCAGACGTTACTGGCTGCCCTTGTCTAATGCCTTGAACATGGGCTGGCATTATGCAAATATTGGGGGCGTACTTTAAGACAATTTAAAGGCACCTTTAAGACAATTTAATACTTCTAAGGCCTATTACTAGGAAAACTAATGTCCCCTGGCCACCCTGTGTAAAGAATTATCAGGTCCAACTAGTCTGATATATATGAAAATAGTGACGGCTCTGGTCTTCGTGAATACAATGGTAACTTCGATGGTAACTTTAACCACATTTAACAGTACATTAGCAACATGCTAACGAAACATTTAGAAAGACAATTTACAAATATCACTAAAAATATCATGATATCATGGATCATGTCAGTTATTATTGCTCCATCTGCCATTTTTCACTGTTGTTCTTGCTTGCTTACCTAGTCTGTTGATTCAGCTGTGCAGATCCAGACGTTAATACTGGCTGCCCTTGTCTAATGGCTTGATCATGGGCTGGCATATGAAAATATTGGGGGCGTACATATTAATGATCCCGACTGTTACGTAACAGTTGGTATTATGTTGAGATTCGCCTGTTCTTCGGAGGTCTTTTAAACAAATGAGATTTATATAATAAGGAGGAAACAATGGAGTTTGAATCTCAGTGTTTGTCTTTTCCATGTACTGAACTCTTGTTATTCAACTATGCCAATATAAATTCAATATTTAATTCTAGGGCACCTTTAAGAAATTCAAACAATAAAAACCATTTTGTGGCTCTTTTATCTGTCGTGACAGATTGCTGTAGCGCCTCAGCTCCAGCGGCTCGTGAACCGTTCATCTCTTCCTACTAGTTAATTTATAGCATTCAAATAAACATGAATGAACATGAGAAGGAATGTTGTTTCAAACGCGGAAAGACGTCTTCTAACTCCTGACTGCTTTGTCGGACAAAATGGCGGATTCTGCGTTATGATTGGTTAGATCACTTGTCAATGAAAACCCCGGTGAAGGGTCAATTGGCCAACATATTAGAACATGCTCCTATTCAAGGTCTCACTCTACATGACATGGTTCTCCTGTTATCCACTAAAGAGGGGCTTCAGGACAGCCTGAATATGCGGGAGAATTAGTCCTGGGCCCTGAAAGTCAACCTCCAAAAAACTAAAGTAATGATGTTCCAGAAATGCTTCAAATCTCTTATTTATTTTATTATTGTTATTATTTTATGTTGTTATTATTATTATCATTATTATTATTGCTATATATAGCCATGTGTATAATATTGTCTTTTTTATTTAGTTTCATTAATATGTTATTATTATCATGCATAGGCTTTACTGTATGTTATGTTTCTGAACCATTTTCTATTTTTTTTATACTTTGGCAATACAAAATGTTTTTGTCATGCCAATAAAGCTTTCTTAACTGAACTGACTGAATTGTGTTATTGCTTAAATTTTTATTTTTTATTTCTCAATGTGAAATGTATTATTGTGTCATTAAATGTATTTCTCCAATACATTCAACTCTGAATTTTGTCAACCTTTTTAAAAAAGAATTTTTTTTTTCTATGTAAATTCTTATGCACTTTTATTTTATTTATTAAACAACATATAGGGGATACATGAATTAGATCTTGAAACTAAAAAAATTATGTATATTCTTATGCACTTTTGTGATTTTTAGACGCAGCAGAGTGTAATCGGGACTTTTATTTTGGTCTCCCGTAGCGTGACGTCATAAGTCAGCGACGCGCTCCTGCATCTGTTGTGATTCTGCTGAAGAAAGGTTTGTGTTTTAAGCGTTTAAGGTGTTTAAAGCGCTAGAAACCATTTAAAGCGACGCAAAATGAATTGTGTATTATTAAATGTAACATAGCATTGCTTTATCTAACATGTATTATCGTCGAGTGAGCAAAGTAACAATGAAAACTCGCGAGTAACAGAAAAGATGCGTCTCATTACGCGCCGTTTATCGTGATTCAGTTTATCATAAACACGAATTCGGTCACTGGCGACTGTGGCGAGTAGTCATGAAACTTTACAAAACTCCGAGTCAATTGAATCAAATACTTTCCAAAAAGATTCAGTGATTCGAAGTGCTGTATTTCTGTTTCCTGCTTATCTTGATTCCTACAAATCATACCTAAACTGCCTAATATATTAAATGTATGTATAACTTGCATTGTTTTATTAATTTGTATTGTCAGTTTTGAGTGTTTACATTGTCTAATCAGGTGATTCAAGGCCATTAATTCCCATTCTGACTGACTCCCTTCAGTGTTTCCCATAGGATTTAGTGGAACTGGTGGGTGGAGCAGAGGGTCTGGGGCCATTATTCCCCTGTAAGAAAATTTAGTACATTTTAAAGATAAATGTATTAATCTGGTGCACTTTGAGAGTTCATTGCATTGCATTGCATTCTCTGCATTGACTTTTTAACATTTAATTGGGACTCATACCTCTTTTTTATTAGTGATATAGTGTCTCAGTGTACATTAAACTACGTAATAATAATGTTGCAATATTATTCAATAATAGCCATATATTTTAAAACAAATACACTGAAAAAAAATGAAACTTTTTAGTTTCGTCCTCTCAGTTTGACGGAAAACAAGTTTACAAACATGTCTCATTTGAACTTTTATGTTATTATAAAAACTTATATATTTTCGAGGGCCTCCAGAGTCTAGTTAATGAATAGGAAACACTGAAATCTATTTGTGGCCACCACAAATAAATCAATGTATGGAAAACACTGTCCTTCCCAGTGCACCGACTACTGAACTAAGGAGCTGATTAATACACACCCAGAGATTTAGTTTGGATTTAATTTTCTTTTTTAATTTAATTTTAATTTGATTTTTCTCATCTTAAACAGGACAAACACACAAAAAATCTATTGGGGAAGCGACTGAGAGCCGAACGACACTATTATAAAGATGGCGTTTATTAAAGTGGAGAGTGAAGATATGAAGATTGAAGAAACATTCAGTGTAAAACATGAAGATACTGAGGAACAAACAAAGATGGGGTTTATTAAAGAAGAGAGCGAAGACTTTAGGATTGAAGAAACATTCACAGTGAAACAAGAAGAGACTGAGGAACAAACAAAGATGGAGTTTATTAAAGAGGAGAGTGGAGACATGAAGATTGAAGAAACATTTACAGTGAAAAATGAAGATACTGAAGAACAAACAGGTTAGTTTAATTCTCAAAGCTGAACTCAGTAATTTGATCCTTTAATAAATATTTTGTATTTGAAGGGGAAATTAACTAAATGTTCCCTAAATATTTAGTAAATATACTAAATATATATCTCTAAATGATGCACAAGTTATTATTTGCAAAAGGTATAACTACTAGATGACTGTATAGCCTTACATAAAACAGCTGCTGCATTACTAGGTTATTCATATATGTAACGGTCCTACTCGACCCGCTCCGAGTGAGATTTGAACTGAAGTCTGGCATGGGAGGCTGGCGCTAACAAGGACGCTAAAGACCGCAGGCTCTAGCATTAGCTAACACGCCTCTTCAGGTCAGGGGAGTCAAGTTTACATGCACAGCTCTTACTGGCCTACATCCATTATATATATTCAGACATTATTATAGACTATTTTTCGTAAAAGTTGACATTTTAATGTTGATTTGAAGAGTCAGTTTTTGCATTATTATTGCAGTCAAATCTGTAAACAGAAAGCATTTTTGTTACTCATACAAACTCCAAATAATAGCATTAGGGCTGGGCGATATATCACATGCGATTTTCACGCGCATTTCATCAGTAAAGCCGGTTCCCTGATTACCGCTAAATCGCCATCACCTGCTTTCATATGGAGCGGCATTTAATAGACAGAGCCGTAGTTCACTGACAAGCCACGCAATATCGCGTTCATATCGCAGATGAATCGCCTTCGATAATGAACGTGATATTGCGTAACTTGTCAGTGATCTACGGCTCTGTCTATTAAATGCCGCTCCATTTGAAAGCAGGTGATGCCGATTTAGCGGTAATCAGGGAACCGGCTTTACTGGCGAAATGCGCGTGACAATTGCATGCGATATATCGCCCAGCCCTAAATTGCATGATCAGCCACACAAAAGAAAGAAATCAAAATAAATATTGTCTTAGTGCAACCAGGGCGATTTTCAAATATATTATTGAGTGTTTACATACCATGAACAGAGTCGTGAGTCTGTGGTTGAATCATGAATCTGAATTTGTCAATCACTTTTTTCAAATATGAGGAAGATTCAAGTAGCATATTGGCATGGTAAAAAGGGTTTACGTTGCCAAAGCATTGACATCGCTTTGAACCAATGGTGTTGAGTATTATCAGGTTTACTGGCAACAATGGGCAGTACAGCCCAGCGCTCTGATTCAATGGCCAAAAGCGCTCTGATCCAGAAGTGCCAAACCACATTCAACAACATATAAAAACAAATAATATTTACAGTAATTTTATGAACAAATGTGCGTTAGTCTATATATTTATATAGTTAAATCACAACATATGTGATTTGATGATCGCACTAAGCCATATCACATTCTCACAACCATGCATTGTCAAAATTCCTAAAATTACCAGGCAACTGGCGAGTAACACCCTTTCAACGCTGATTTTTACTTGCATTTGGTGCTTTGAACCCTGGCTAACATGCTAAAGGCCCAGGTATACTTCACTTTCCACAACCGGATGCGTCTTGTGCGCAGTCGTGTCCGAGCATCTTTCAAAGTATACTCAACCGCGGATGGCCGACTTCGACACGTGCGCAGTACAATTTTTTTCCATACTTTACCAGCCATCAGAGGGCAGCACTGAGTCATGTCATCAATGGGACATTCGCTGGGCAGGGTCGGAGAAGAAAAATAGTGCATCCACCATTGCAACATAGTTCAGAAGATACACCAAGAGAACAAGAATCAAAAACGATGGAGAAGGATATGCTTCTAAGTACTCATCTTGAAAGAAGAAGAAATTAAGAAGAAAAGACGATGGTTGTGTGTGGCTGCTGAACCAGAAGAGACTTGTGGATGGGGAATTTAGCAGTCTTCTGTCCTGTGCAGTCTCATATGTAAGCAGATGCATATGTAAAATGATTCAATCGTCAACAATAAACAGCATATAAATCAAAATGCCTAATGTTATTGAGTGAAATGTCGACCTAGGAAGTGGTTAGGCCTGTGAAGCTTTAGGGGTGTTGATGGACTCGATCTACTCCATCTATGTTTTGATCATTGTTTTGAATCCAATCCAGATGTAGATGTGATTTTCTCAGCTTTTTGCTCAAAATGTTGCTTTATGAAATGTATCTATACAAGTGTCAATAAAAAAATGAGTGCATGAGGCTAGAATAAAACAGTTTTGTTTAACCTTTTAACATGCATTGTAAATGCGTGGTTGACCTTTTTCGTGATCAAATTGCTCTAATTAAAACTTGCCAAACCCAATTTTTGGCCCTCATTGAATAAAGTGTGTAATTGCCATTATACCCACTGGGTGGGAATGCTGCAAAATATATTGTTGCTGAGAAGCTGAAAGAAAACCGGAAGTATATTGACATGACGCATCTCTTCAAAAACCGCAAGTGACGCTAATATTTGAGGTAAGTTTTTTTTTTTTTTTTAATTGGATTTTATGTTCTAAATCTCCTAACGGTATATTTAGTTAAATGGCAGAAATGCGGTGATAAAATGTTCCTCTGTGTTGCATCAGAAAAAGTGCTTGACCGCTTGGTCGAGTTGCCCAGGGTTGCGTTTCCCGAAAACATTGTTGGTGAACCATGGTCGTAAGTCCCATTGAACTTTATTGGTAACGACGGAACTTGCAACCATAGTTCGCTTTGGGAAACGCACCCCAGTTAGGGTAAACTGAACTGCTCAGCAACAAAATATAACATGGTAGTCCTAACATTACTCATTTCTGAGCCTTTTTGGAATAACACTACATTGAATAGCAATAGCTACAGCTGTCTAGATGGGTAGCTATCTACAGACATTACATTTTCTGTTCAATAATCTGACAAATATAACATGTTTATGAGTATGTAATTGTAATTATGGATGGACATATTTGTCCTTTTTTTTTTTTTTTATTAGCACCGTGAACTCTTATTACTCAAACTTCAACATTTTCTGTCTTATCTAATTTCATAGTTGTATGTTATCGAATGTTTCTTACTCGGTATGCCATTTTTCTTATCAATTTATATGAAATTTCAATGTGCCTATATGTTGGGACAACAGTTTGTCAACATGACAATTATTCATTTTCATGGATAGTAGATGTGCATGAGACACTGATTAATCAAGATACAGTTTATCATTCTTGTGTAAAGTAATGTTAAGGTCCTATTTCTTTCAGACCTAATGGACTGTCTGACATTTTATGGACATCCCACAACTACATCTACAGCCTACAGCACTATTGCACTTTTACCTGCTGATCCATGTGATTCTGAGGTTGAAGATCTAAGTGATCCAGACAATGAAAATGATGAAGATTTGCCGCCCCCTCCAAAGAAACGGAGAAAGAGGAACAGACTTGTTGAGGCCTCTTTAGACCTCTATCAAACTCCCTCCCCTTCTACAAAGACCAGAAAGACCACATGGGTCAAGAAGGACATTCCACCTTTCACTGTGCCCGAGCCGGTCTTCATGATTCCAGAGTCAGTCCAAACACCGTTTATGTATTGGAAGAGGCTCTTCACTGACCAGATGATTGAGCACATAACTAAGCATACCAACCAGTACTCAGTTCAACAGACCGGGACGTCCGTCAACACCACAGTTTCTGAAATGGAAGATTTTTTGTCAGTTTTACTGTACATGGGAGTTTTTAAATTTCCCTCTATAGATGATTACTGGGCCTGTGAGTCACGATTCCCACAAGTGGCTGATACCATGTCAGTGAAGCGTTTCAATGTGCTACGAAGAAATGTCCACTTCAATGACAACTTCCAGATGGAGGGCTGCACTGACCGCTTCCATAAGATCCGGCCTCTTTTTGACATGTTCAGAGAACAATGCCTTCTCATTCCCCACACCAACAGGCAGAGTGTTGATGAAGTGATGGTGGCCTACAAGGGCACCAGAGCTGGCAAACTCAGGCAGTATATTCAAAACAAGCCAGATAAGTGGGGGTTTAAGATCTTCTGTCGGGGCAGCTCCTCTGGCATCATCCATGACTTTATATTGTACCAAGGGGCTACAACATTCTTCAACATTCAAGAGGAAGAGCATGCACATCTGGGCTTGGAAGACCTCCACCTAGGTGCCAAGGTTGTCTCAATTCTCTGCAGCTCTATCACACACAAAGAGGAAACTGTGGTGTTCTACAACAACTTATTTACCAGCTTCAATTTGGTGACGACACTGCACACCAATCTGGGTCTGAGAAGTGTGGGTACCGTCAGAACAAATCACTCAGGTAATGTACTTTCTGTGTTATGTTCATTATATTAATTGTTAAATATACAAACACAACTACAACATGCATGCATGCCTATACATTTTCTCATACATATAGAAACTGTATTAGGATTTATACACAAATTTTTATTTCCACATTTTTCAGGTGGTGCAACATTGATGAGCGACAAGGAGATGGTGAAGCGAGGCCAAGGTTTTGTCGATTTCTGTTCATCAGAGGGAGTCATTGCAGTGAAGTGGTTCGACAACAAGTGTGTCACCTTGCTGAGCAATGCTTGTGGGGTGGAGCCGCTTTCTTCAGTGAAAAGATTAAAAAAAGAGGCACAACAGAAGGTTGATGTCCCCTGCCCATCCATTGTCCTGGCATACAATCAAGCCATGGGGGGCATCGATCTCTCCGATATGCTTGTGCACCTCTATAAAACGCCAATGAAGGCACGGCGCTGGTACCTGCCTTTGTTTGGGTACATCATTGACGTGAGCATTGTGAATGCATGGCTTGTCTACAAGCAAGACTGCAACCTTCTTGAACAGAAACCGATGCCCTTGAAGAAGTTCCGCCTGTCGGTGGCAGCTACGTTGAAGGGAGCCAACAAGGTACCAGCCAGGGTTGGCCAGCCCACAAATGCAAAGCACAAACCAGAAGTTCGTCGTCCTAACCCCCGAGTTCTCCATCCCAGCCTGGAAGTCCGCTATGATGGCATTGGACACTGGCCTACATTTGGCACTCAGCGAGGGAGGTGCAATTTGTGCAAAGGTGGAGTGTCACGTTGGCGATGTTCCAAATGTGGAGATGGGAAGCTGTTCCTTTGTTTGAACAACAAAAAACAATGCTTTGTTGCATATCACCAGAGGTGATTGTGACCAGAGGTGATGTTTAATATTCTATTCTAATATTTATTTTATTTCATTTTTTTACATTGGATGCATTTTAAAATTTTGATTAGATTACTCTGGATGTAGAATATAGTTGTACCTTTGTATAAAAAATGCCTCATCATATATATCAATAATTTGTTCTATTACATTGACTATTTTTTTGCCATTTGTTTTATACAGATTGTCACCTAAATCTTATTTGTTTGTAATATAATTTTAAATGTATTTGTTTTTGTAATTGTTTTTTGTTGTATTTATTTAAAAAAAATTCTATTATTACATTAAATGTTGCACTTTTTCAATGCATTAATTGTATGTGTCTAAAAGACGTAGGCTAGTAAGAGCTGTGTGTGTGTAAACCTCACTCCCCTGATCTCAAGAGATGTTCTAGCGACTGATGCTAGAGGTTGCAGCTTTTAGGGTCCTTGTTAGAGCGTCCAACTCCCATGCGGATGGGTCCGGGTTCGGGTCCCACTTGGAGTGAACCAGGCTGCATGTGTTATAATAAGAACATGTTTTTTTAAATTAAGTCATGGATACATGAAGTTCCATGGATGGAACTTCATCTTAAGTTGCACTCATGAAAAACTCTATTAATGCCTACTGCTTGTTAGTTAATACAAAAAAAAAAATTACCCCAGTTGCGCAAGTCAGCCAGCTGGTATCCATTTAGTAAATGGGTCATCTAAAAAAAAAAAAAAAAAAAAAAAAAAAAACCTAAAAAGTTACTAAATGTGGTTTCAGGAACACCATTTTAGTAATAAAATATTTTTTTGGAAATGTATTCTTAGTGTGACTGTTAAAGGGTTAAGCTATCAAATGGCTTCAGAAGCCTTGGAAAATAGTGCACGAAAACTTTATGGTGCTTTACAATGTTTTTTTTGATTGTTTTTAGTGAGGCTTAACAATAACATGCAATAATACGTACAATATCGGACATCACTGAGAAGCTGCAGCCGTGGTGGGAAGGATTTTTGGGGGATGAATCTCCCCAGTGCTGTCACTGCCTTCCGCCATGTGTTCTAGTACAAAAGAAAATAAGCTTCAGTGTCAGACTGATGCTACCTGGACAAGATTTACTGCAAATTTTCAAAATCATGATAATCGAACATAGTTTTAACGTCAGGACATCTTATCATGGTTTATCATGAAATCGCTAACCGTCCATCCATAGTTGTGATGTTGTAGGCGTCTAAATGTTTTGATAACTGTTGCTTTGTGGCATTAAATACAACTTTTTTCGCCTTAGACCTGATGCTGTTGAAAGAGGACAGTCAAGATCTGAATGAAATGGAAGAGAAAGATCAGTACAAGACACATCATGATTTCATAACTGAAGAAAAATCTTTTAGATGCTCACAGACTGAAAAAACTACCTCACGAAAAAGGTATCAAAAGTCAGGGACTGTAGGTAATTTCACATGCCATCTGTGTGGACTAAGTTTCAAAAAGCATGGAAACCTTGAAGTCCACATGAGAGTTCACACCAGAAGGAAGCTTTACCCCTGCCAAGAGTGTGGAATAAATTTCAATCGAAAAGAACGCCTTAAAGTCCACATGAGAATTCACACTGGAGAGAAGCCTTTCACATGCCAAGAGTGTGGAATGAGTTTTGCTCAAAAAGGACACATGAATGGTCACATGAGAATTCACACTGGAGAGAGGCCTTTTACCTGCCAACAGTGTGGAAAAAGTTTCACTCAAAAATCACACCTGAACAGTCACATAAGAATTCACACTGGAGAGAAGCCTTTCAAATGCCAACAATGTGGAATAAGTTTTACTCAAAAAGGACACTTGGACAGACACTTGAGAATTCACACTGGAGAGAAGCCTTAAAGTTCCCCTATTATGGATTTTTGAAAATTACCATGCAGTGTGTAATGTGGCTGTATGTGAATGTAAACAGACCGCAAAGCTGTAAAGTGCATTATAAATAAAGTTATTGTCTGTTAAAAGAAAGCGTCGAATCTAAACCGCTTAAACAAGTCCTTCGAAACCCATTTCTGCGAATTTCACACGTCACAAGTTAACACGTTTACATAATGCCTGCCTACGTTCTGCGTGGACATCCTGTGAAAACTTGAACCCCCTCAAATGCTGTAGCTCATTTGTGTGGATAACATGTCGACAAGATGCTGTGCTCAGGAAATTTGGTTTATTTTACCTGCCTTTTTTAAACTAACTTGGTCCTCAAAATCACAACCTGCAAGTGATTAACTATTGATGTATTTTATACTGAGTGTACAAAATACATAGTTTTGTATTCTCACATTATCACTGTCTTACTGAAATACTTCTGCTAATCAGTTGTTGGCCACTATAACCTAAAACTGTCCATTATTATTAATGTTACATTAGTCATTCACTTTAGTGCTGGGCTAATGTATGCACTGTTATTGATACAGTTAATGATAAAGTTACCACACGGTTTGATGATAGACATACACCTGTTAATGCTGATAGTGAGGAATTACGTCTCATAATGTACCTCAAACTGAGTAGGGCATCACTGAGAAACTCATACTCAAGTCGTTCTTGTGATAGAGGCTTGGGTTGAATAACTTTTTTTTTTTTTTTATCATGTTTCATCACTGGACACGAGCTTAGATTGATAATGTAAAATTGACGCCATTGTTACTGTCTTTACAGTGTGTACAATCGCTGAGCTTTAGCTCAATTTGTTCTTAGGGGTAAAACGAAGTTCAAAATACGTGAACTACTATTTGTTTATTTTACAAAAGCGCTATGTTTTGTTGGTATTGTGAATGTACACAAATAATCTTTTAGAGAAGAAGTATTCTTAGAACCTTTACAGTTTCCAATGATGTATTGCTCTTATCTGTATGACCAAAAATTACATTTGAAGTTCTTTCTCCTTTCCGTTATCATGACAAGCACACTCAAATAGAGGTTTGTGAAATGCTGCCACTGGTAGACTGTCCGTTGGTATTATGATTCGAAGCACAAGTAGTATCAGTAATGTCAAAATGTTCTCACAGATACACTTGTTGTACTTCCTGGAGTTTTGATATGTTTTATAGACTAAGTATTGTTTCTAAATGTGGTGACCTAAATTCCCATGACCCTGGTTGTCACTGCAGAAACTGGGAACGATTTAAAGGATTTGTTCACTTTTAAATAAACTTTTCCTGATAATTTACTCACCCTCACGTCATCCAAGATGTTCATGTCTTTCTTTCTTCAGTCGAAAATAAATTAAGGTTTTTGATGAAAACATTCCAGGATTATTCTCCTAGTGGACTTCAATGGCCTCCAGATGGTTGAAGGTCAAAATTATAGTTTCAGTGCAGCTTCAAAGGGCTTTAAACAATAACAGACGAGGAATAAGAGTCTTATCTAGCGAAACGATTGGTCATTTTTGAAAAAAAAAAAATACAACTGTATGCTTTATGTCCTACGCCTTCCCTATTCTACTTATGGAACGAACGCAGCACCAGCTTCGTTTTTTCCGTAAGTAGAATAGGGATGGCGTAGCATATACAGCGTAAGCGTTTTGAAGAATGCGGAAACCAGAAGTACGTTCAAGGCGATACTTTGTGTTTATAAAGCATATACAGTTGTATTTTTTTTTTTTTTTCTGAAAATGGACGATCGTTTCGCTAGATAAGACCCTTATTCCTCGTCTGGTATCGTTTAAAGCCCTTTGAAGCTGCACTGAAAGTGTAATTTTGACCTTCAACCATCTGGAGGCCATTGAAGTCCACTGTATGGAGAATAATTCTGGAATGTTTTCATCAAAAAACTTAATTTCTTTTTGACTGATGAAAGAAAGACATGAACATCTTGGATGACATGGGGGGTGAGTAAATTATCAGGAAAAGTTTATTTTACAGTGGACTAATCCTTTAAGCTACAGGGACGCTTTTGGTGGGACTAAATTAGCTCCTGTTTCAGAGTAGGGTTTAACCCAACACAATAGGAACTATTGACGCAAACGTACATTTGTTTGGCCGAACGTATGCAAAACACTGCCACCTGTCATTTTTCAAAAGACATATAAACCATTGATTGTGTATAGGATCTAGCATACTTGTTATAATTTGATATTTTATGTGTTTAAATGTTTTGATGTATTTTGCTTTGTGACATTAAACTGGGATAAACTCTTTTTTCACCTTAGACCTGATGGCGTTGAAAGAGGAGCGTCAAGATCTGAATGAAGTGAAAGAGAAAGATCAGAACAAGGCGCATCATAATTTCACGACTGAAGAAAAATCTTCACAGACTGAAAATACTACCTCACGAAAAAGGCATGAAAAGTCAGGGACTGTAGGTAATTTCACCTGCCATCTGTGTGGACTACGTTTCAAAAAAAATGAAAACCTTGAAGTCCACATGAGAGTTCACACTGGAAGAAAGTTTTACCCCTGCCAAGAGTGTGCAGCAATTTTCAATGATTCAGGAAGCTTTAAAGTCCACATGAGAATTCACACTGGAGAGAAGCCTTTCACCTGCTCTCAGTGTGGAAAGAATTTCAGGCAAAAAGGAAACCTACAAAAGCATATGAGAGTTCACTCTGTAGAGAAGCCTTACATGTGCCAACAGTGTGGATTGGGTTTCAGGCATAAAGGAAACTTTAAAAGCCACATGAGAACTCACACTGGAAAGCCGCCTTACATCTGCCAGCAGTGTGGAACATCTTTCACTCAGAAAGGAAACCTTACAAGACACATGAACATTCACACAAGAAAGAAAGCTTGCATATGCCCTCACTGTGGAAACAGTTTCAATCAAGATGGAAACCTTAAAGTCCACATGAGAATTCATTCTGGGGAAAAATAGAATAAAGAATAGTAAACATTTGTACATTTCTAAAGTTGTTTAAATGTAAAACTGATTTAGAAACTGTACACACGGCCTTGATGTACATTAGTGTTTATGCAAATCCAACACTTTACGTACTGATATGCTCATAAGATCACATATAAATGATCTGTAAATTATATGAAACATGTTTATGCATGATGAAGAGATTAGACTTTAGTTTTGGGGATGCAGAAAGCTTTGTAGAATGATTTATTCACGTGTTTACACATCAAGTATAACAGGTGTTGAACACTGTAGTGTGTACTGCATTGTAAGTGCTGAATTGTGAGGGTATAGACAGCTGTCTTCTCTGACACACATGGAGTCTTTAACTGTTGTGCACCTGATGTGAGCTTCAGTGTAGGGTAAAACCAGTTCATATTATCACTAGATCCCACACGGAACACATGAGTGAAGGGATTTAATGAAACCCACTGGAATCACCTGACTGTAAGGCATTTATAGATGTTTATTCACTTCAAAACTAATAAATTACTCTTCTTTAAAACACTGCTTTATACATGTTTGTTTTTGAACACAGACCAGCTTCATGTTACATCAAATTACATAGTGATGATTTACTAATGGTTTGTTCATCATTTGATCATTATTAATAATTGTTTAAGATAATGATGCTAAAACAGGTTTGACATAAAAAAGTGTTTATTAATATAACAACCATCTTCCCTTTATTTACCATGGTACGTCTCTTACTGACCACAAAAAAATAAAAGGTTTACCAAACTTTATAATGGCAGTAAGCAAGACCAACAAGTATGACAATGAAGAAAGTGTCTTCATCCACATCCATCCGTCATAAACGTATGCCACATGGCTCCAGGGGCTTAATAAAGGGCTTCTGAAGCGAACCAATACATTTGTGTAAAAAATATCCATATTTAACAAGTTATAAAGTAAAGTACCTAGCTTCCACCAGACCACCTTCCGTATTCACGTTACGGAAAAAACAACTGGTGTTGTCAGTTAAGCTTTTTCCGTAAGTTGAATATGGAAAGCGTAGGACGTAACATAAGCTTTTTTGAACTGGTAGAGTTTTATAATTTCTTCTTAAGTTGAATATGGAAGGGATTGGATTTTGTGATTTGTGATCTAATCTGATTACATAATTATTTTTTATTTTGAACAACTGATTTCCGAGATACAATCAATCCGAAATCAGATCAGATTACTTTTGAACAACTGGCCCAGGCATTCCAAATGGTAGCAGGAAATCATTCACCGAGTGGAGTCTTGCATGGATTCTGATCACTCCTATGTATTTAAAGCTACCAATGTATTGGCAAATTCATCCTTAGGAACCAGAGCACTCATACCAGACATTATCGCAGGACAATAAAATATGAACAAAAACAGAGCAAAGGTAAATATAAACTTGAGAATAATAATAAAATGATAAATGGTGTAAATCAAATGACAACAACATACATGACTAATGATTATAAATGATTGAACTGAGTAAAAAAAGAAAATAAAGCACAATGGAATTAACAGACATGTTAATCCTTAGATCAGAGATCCTTAGATCCTTTATTTACACAGGAATTGATCAACAAAATTAAATTGATTCATTCTCTTAATTCCCTTGACTTTAACATGCTGTTCCTGTTTCTTTTGTTGTTGATTCTAACTCAATGTCTTCCTTAAATCGAGAGTGAGTTTGCAGACTTTGTCTTTTGTCCATTTTCCTTTTGTTTCATGGATTGGTTTTCAGTTCCTGTGTTTCCATTGCTGTCTTATTTTGTATCCACTTATCACCATTACCTGTCATTCATTTAGTCCCTTGTTATCTAGTATATTTAAACCCTCAGTCATCTTATATTCATTGTCTTGTGTTAATATTTCTTGCTAGCGTTTATTATATATAAGTGTTCATCGTCTCTCTGTGTCAAGCCTCTTTTCTTTTTCATCAACACAGTTTCACTGATGATCCAACATGATAAACGGTAAACCCAGGATAGAGCGGTTGAGTGAATGTGGTCTGGACTGTGTGGATGAGGCTCATTGTGTCTCCAGAGATGCTGTAGAAGGACAGAGTTCCTGCACTGTGATCCACATACACTCCTATTCTACCGCTGATGGACTTAACAGGGATTTCAGTTTGTATGTTATTGTGTCTGAATGAGTAACCGAAGAGAGACCAGATCAAACTCCATGACTGATCATTAGATCCAAACACACACTCATCACCCTGTCCCCTTCTGTTGATGCTCTTATATGACACTGATATAAACACACCATATTCACCACTCCACTCAATCTCCCAGTAACAGCGTCCACACACACTCTCTCTACACAACACCTGAGGATAATCAAATCTGTCCTGATGTTCAGGATACGGCTGAAACTCTGTGACAGTGTAAGTGATGACTCTGTTTTTCTTAGACAGACGGAGGCGTTTATTCACTGTGTTCAGATCCAGAGTGAATTGATGGGAATCTAATGGAGAGAAAACACATCAGGGGTGTATTACATAAACGTTCTATATTAAGTCTAAAGTTAAAGCTGCAGTCTGTAAGTTTTGCCTCTTGGTTGCCATCTCTGTTCAAAACCTGCAATTGCAGTTATTTACGGAATTATCATCTTTACGTGGGTTGTGCATCGGGACGACTCCTCAGTGTGGATTAATCTAATGCTTTAAGGATGTGTGGCTGTCAGTCACTGGTGAATACTGTACAGGTACTTCGGAATCAGATTGTAGTCTTGGAAGTATGAACAAAATAAGAAGTTTCACTGGAAAAATCTAAACAAGTAACAAATCTGCCACTTTTGTTCTGACCAAATGAGGAAAAAAAAGCATTACAATAAATCACACTATAAATAGTGATTAAATCTAATGATCGCTTAGCTCATATCACATCAAACCGTGCACATTATTATTGTTATACATTGTTCTCAAATTAATGTTAACAACATCAGCATTGTGTGACTATGTGCATTTAGTGTGTATTTGCGTTACCTGTAGATTTCAATTTATGTACAGCTCAATCTCTAAATGTCCATTTGTCATACTATAAAATCCGCCATCAAAATGATGTTTAATTATTCTAGCTGCTGTAAGAAAAGTCTATAAATGATCCTTCACCTGCAGTATCCTCACATGATATAGCCTACTCGCTGGGACTCGTTATTTATGTAAACAGATGTGACGTAATGACACAAAGACAAACTGTGGCATGTTCGAATTTCCAGCGCAAACCTATCAGTACCACTCAAATTAGAAGAAATTACTACAAGCTTACTGTGGTGAATGGGGCTAAGGAAAGGAGATAGTTTTGAACACTGAAAAAAGATTGACAAGTTAATTCAGGATTTTTCACAAATTTGTTT
Organism: Chanodichthys erythropterus; assembly: GCF_024489055.1. Classification (NCBI taxonomy): domain Eukaryota; kingdom Metazoa; phylum Chordata; class Actinopteri; order Cypriniformes; family Xenocyprididae; genus Chanodichthys; species Chanodichthys erythropterus. The sequence goes on from NC_090228.1 coordinate 47,180,673, forward strand.
TACAAAAGCAAATCTTTACTTGAGTTTGGAACTCAACTCTCAGGTCTGTTACCAAACAACAAGTGATAATAATGCACTTAAGAAATGTGGGGTTGTCCTAAAGATAAGACAAGTGTGTGAGTGTGTGTATACATACATTTGTGTACTCCTGCTGTAATCCTGATCTCTCCTCCATGATCCACACTACAAAACACACAGTGTCACAGTTAATCAGTAAACACACACATCCTTGTTTATACTACTTTGTGGGGTCCTTCAGTCTGTTACCGTTGTATGCTGAAGGGATGAGGCGAATACGGAGATCCACAATTCAAAGGTTTTATTCACAATACCAGAGCACACGAACAACATAAATGGCTAAGCAAACAATAGAACAGACAAGGAGTGCAGGGAAAGTGTCCAACTTAAAGGGAGTGCTACGAGGAACAACAGCTGCAGGGAATCCGGGGAGATGGCGGGAAGACTGATGATGGGAGTGAAGAAAGGTGCGCGGAACAGGATTCTGGGAAATGGAGTTTGGGACAGACGTGGATGTAACATTACCTCCACCTCCCCGGAAGGAGTGTCCTCACGCCTCAGATGAAACTGCAGGGAGGGGGGGTGGGCGCCCTGGAGACCTACAGGCAAGTGCGGGGGGTGCAGGCGGGTGCGGAGGTCTCCAGGGCGGTACTAGGTCCTCGGCCCTAATGGCGGGTCTGGAACCTTGGGCGGCCATGGCTGGTCATGGTCCGAGGGCGGCCATGGCGGGTCTGAAGCCAGGGATGGCCATGGCGGGTCTCCGAGCCCACCCTCATCTTCCCCACCCACCCTCATCTTCCCCACCCACCCTCATCTTCCCCACCCACCCTCATCTTCCCCACCCACTGGTACCCTTCCCCCCCAAAAAAAAAAATTCTTTGGGAGACTCCCCTGGTTTGAAGGGCTCGTTGGCTACTGGAGTGGGTTTAGCGGCGGTTGGGGCGGGCTCGACCGTGGTGGCAGGAGCGGGCTCGGCGGCGGTGAACGGAGCTGGCTCGGCGGCGGTGGCTGGAGCGGGCTCGGCGGTGCATGGAGGGGGCTCGACGGTGCATGGAGGGGGCTCGGTGAGGGCTGGAGCGGGGTCTGGAAATGGAATCCAGTTCATCCCCTCAAATTCAATCAAAAGCCCCACTGGAACTGGGGCGGGCTCAGCGGCAGGAAACTCAGGAGGCTTGGGCTGGACTGTGGCAGAAAACTCAGGGAACTTGGGCTGCACGGAGGCAGAAAACTCAGGGAACTTGGGCTGCACGGAGGCAGAAAACTCAGGGAACTTGGGCTGCTTGGTCTTCCTCCTTCTCTTGGGTCGTCTGGACCCAGTAGGGGGTTGTGGGTCCGGCAGGAAAAGCTCACTGGAGGGGCATGTGGAGGAAGATGGAGACTGACGAACTGGCCAGGCCACCCGTGTTTCTGGAGGAATTGGATGAGAATTGCACGCTATATCCGGAACCTCTTCGATAACAAACTTAGAACCATTTAAATACAAAATCAAATTAATGGTATCGTCTAAGGATAAATGATCGGCAGGTTCATCAAAACGGATAATGCTCTCGTCCAGCCCCTCCAGAAAAAGGGTGTTTAAACAAGCATCTGGCAAATTCGTCACATAAGCCAACTCAACAAACTCCTCTACATACCTCTCCAGTGAACGTCCCTCCTGCAGGAGCCCAACGAGGCGATCCACGGCAGAAGCTGGCAGGTGAGATACGGGAGGATTAGGAACCTCAGACGTAAATAATAAGCCCATCCTTTTCTTGTGGATTTCCAGCGGTTTGGGTCTGTTCTTCTGTTACCGTTGTATGCTGAAGGGATGAGGCGAATACGGAGATCCACAATTCAAAGGTTTTATTCACAATACCAGAGCACACGAACAACATAAACGGCTAAGCAAACAATAGAACAGACAAGGAGTGCAGGAAAAGTGTCCAACTTAAAGGGAGTGCTGACGAGGAACAACAGGTGCAGGGAATCCGGGGAGATGGCGGGAAGACTGATGATGGGAGTGAAGATAGGTGCGCGGAACAGGAGGATTCTGGGAAATGGAGTTCGGGACAGACGTGGATGTAACACAGTCGGACCCCACATCCATTAAAATCTGGGCATTAATTGGGATACAGTTAAATGTAAACTGTTATACTTGTTCAGCTACTCAAACTTCACAATGTGCATAAAAATTAAAAAGTTTCTGTGCATGTGTCTGTACTGCATGTGTGTGCATTTGTATGGGAGAGAGAGTGGAAGAATCCGAATAAAGCATTAAAGCATAAAAATCATAAAAATGGTTTGTAATTTATATCATATTGTTTGTTATATTTATTTACTTTGTGGGTTTTGGTTCTTTTGTTGTTGTAGGCTGTTAGGACCTTTGAAATAACTGAAATTATTTTGGAAAGTGATATGGAACTATGATGCAGTCAAAACCTGCCTGAAACTACTTAAGCTGCACATTTACTAAAGCATTCAACAGCTCTATAGTATAACGAGTATTTACAACCTTAGTAAATTCTCAATAAGAACTTTTGTAAATCTATAAAAGAAATAAAGTCTAACTGGTTTGTAATAAGTGAAGATTGTAATAATGTTTTTGGAGTTGTTTAATCACAAATCTCTACATACTTGAGTTTATCCAGTCTGTAGTTTGGGTGGTTGAGTTTATCAGTGAGCAGCTTGACTACTGAATCTCCTGGATGATTATAACTCAGATCCAGCTCTCTCAGGTGTGAGGGGTTTGAACTCAGAGCTGAAGACACATAACCACAGCCTTCCTCTGTCACCATACAGCCAGACAATCTATAAAAACACAGCAACAATCCACAAGACATTAGTTTGTCAATCAAATATTACTATCACACACTGACCTGTGCAGTTTGTATTTGCAGGCAGCTGCTATTGTCTGTAGATTCAGTTACAAAAGTGTCTGTGGAAGTGTATCAGAGTAAAAGTATTCATTTACTTTTCTAAATGTAGTTAGCCTCTTGAGGCGCATCCCCCTTTTGAGCCATTAAACAGGTTGTCTTTCCTAAACTATATTGAGTATGAGCATAGTTCTGGTATCATTTAAAAGTCGACAAATTGAGCTTTATTAATATAAGTAAAAAATAAGTTAGACAAGCTGAAGTTTAATAGAATGAAAATGATTTTGCATAACATAACATTGCATAACATCTTTTTATCATTTTATCACCACTGTAGTAGTGTTTTGGAGAGAAACAAACCAAAAATTTAATTTATTAAGCAAAATTATTCAGATGTTGCACTCCTGTGTACATTCATATCAGAGCACCGCAAAGGAAAAGTACACGCTAAAAAAAAAAAAAAAAAATGAAACATGAGGCCTATAAATCTCAAAAGCGCATATATTTTCTTCTCTGAGTAGATTTCTCTGTTGTGAGAAAGATTGTCACATGAACGAATAATGTAAGCTAAACCTAACACAATATTTTTTTTTTTCTTTATTTAATTAATAACTAATTCCATTGGAAACTAAACTTTTTTTTATTGGAGAATTATTCCAACATACAGAAAACTCCTACAACTCAACATACAGAAAACAAAACAACGCTCCACCCACCCACTCTCCATCTGCCTGATACACACCACATAGGGAGGAATACTAAAAAAAAAAGCCAGAAGTGAAATGGAACTTAGATCCAACTAAAATTAAGTCAACATCCCTTTCCTCCAAGTTGTAGGACTTCGCCTATTTATTAGCTCAATTTAATTATTACGAGGAATAAGAATTGAATCAACTGTAATTGATTCACTGTAAATGATTCAGAATTAATATTTATCACTTCATCAATTATTCGTCCAGCGAAAATTGAGGTTAAAGTATTGTACCAATTCTGGATAAAATATTATCCTGCGGCCAACAGTAACAATATTATATTATGATTATTAGTATTGTGATTATTAGGCTATATTATTATATGCAAGAGGTAACTTGATCTTTTAAGTTTAAGGCAGTAATTTGACACACAGCTCAAGAAACTTGTATATGTGAAAATCAAAACAAGGCTTTATTGACTACTTCTAATGATTACAAGAAACTAAGGCTAAAATACACACACATACATACATACGCACACACACACACATTCACGGAGTTGATATGAGTTATGGAGAAAGTCCCAAGTACTAACTAAACATCGCAACCTGAGAAAAATCACAAAAGCAGAGCTTTGGCTTGATTCTTTCTGTTTCAAGGAATTTCACCAGTTTCCAGCAAGGGAGAGAGAAGTTTGCTTGTACCTGCGTTTGCTCTGACAGCTGAGGTAATCGGGTTGTTCCGTGACTCTTGTTGAGCGGGATCCCGGCTCGGATTGGCTGTCTTTGAGGTGATGTCTCTCTGGGAAGCCCTTCGTTGGGCTGCGCGGAAGCTTTGAAGAAAGTTGCCGGCTGGTGAAACGCGCTGTTCTGAGAGTCTGGCTGGAGCGGCTCTCTTCTTTGGAGACTTTGGTCAAAAGGTTTAACGGAGTGTTTCAGGGTTCGGGATGTGACGGCTGTTGCGGCTCGTGGATGAAGATAGTCAGCGACTATCAGATGGAAATCAGCCATGGCAGTTAGATGGGTTCTTCAACCCTTCTTCAGCATATCGATTCTTTCACGTATCTTTTACATATCTTTTGACAACTAGCTATTGGGAAAGCATAGTTTTAAAGGAGGAAGTTGGCTCCATCCTCCAATGTGATTCTCCAATGAGACGTTGCTACGGAGCATAGACACGCCCCGTCTATTGTCCATTGATTGTGATGTCCGTGGAACATAATCATGTTTATCAGTAACTTTATAAAGTTTCCTAATATTTCTCTGGTACCAAATTTCAATATTCATGCACACTGAATCAAAGAGGATAATAAACATGACACACTTCTTACACACATATTACTAGAATGACCTAATTAAAACAATGATTACAATGATGCATTTGAAGAAAACCCACATATTGAATACATTGAATAGACATGTTAGTAATTACATCATGGCATGTATTATTCTGTATATAGTCTAAAATGATCTCTTAATGATTGTCCATTTGAGATTAAAGATTGAGTCCTTAAGCATAAAGTCAGAAGTGACCGGGTCAAAACGAACTCCTAATCAGGGGGATGTCTGTGCAGTTGCTTCACACAAAGGAGGTATTGGTCAAGGATCCATTGGTCCTAACTTGATAAGCGTTTTCCTGTTCCATCCGATAATACAAGAGGGTTTTGTGAGAGAATCAATAGATTTAATGTGATCAGACCCCCGGGATAGGTTTTGATTAGTTTATTGCGGATGAGCTGAGGAGTACTCAAGACAGAGTCCTTGGTTAAAAGAAGTCGCGTCATCACTCCTGTTAAGGCTGGGGTCTTTGCTGTCAGGAAATGGATCTTTTGGTTCAAATGAAGCTTTGTTTAATCATGTTGCTGATTGATAAGCTCATTTGGCAGGTTCTGTCGAGCGATGCCCTACAGTCCCCCTTTTGCTTGGCGAGGTTCCTGGTGCGAACGTCGGCAGGCACTGGAACAAGAGGCAGAGAGAGAACAGACAAACACAAGACACAAACAACGCTTCCCTCATTTGACTAAATTCTGGTGACTGGGGTAATTTGGAATAAATGGGTTAGGAACACTTCAACTAACATAGGGGTGTGTTGTTTAAGACCAGTTTTAGTTGGGTGGTTTCGATTGATCTAATTGTCAGTGGTTCGACGAGGAGGTAGAGGCGTGATCTCAATCAGGTTGGTCGAGTTCTCGGGTTCAGGTTCGGGTTCTTGGTCAATTTTATCACGTCGGAAAATGCGTGGGACGCCCGACGTGCATCTGTCAAAAGACTCTTGTACGGCGTTCACTCGCTTGTTTGAAGCAGTATATGCTTCAAATGTAATGCATTTGTGAGTTTGTCAAGCCACAGCTGGGATGGGGCCCCGGATGTTTATTTAATTATTTTAAAACCATTTACCTCAGTATCTCCAGCTGACAGTTTGGACTCTTCAGTCCATCAGAAAGAAGCTTCACTCCAAAATCCCGCAGGTCATTGTTACTGAGGTCCAATTCTCTCAGGAAGGAGTTTGAGGATTGTAAAACTGAAGACAAATTTTCACAGGACTGAGAAGTGAGATCACAGAACTGTAGCCTGTGTATAGAACAAAATAAACAGTAACAGTAATGCTTAGTAGGTAGCTTTTATAATATGAAGCTTGAAAAAACCCTGTGCTGTTGAGCAAAGCTAAAACAATTTTCTATTCATAAAACATCAAACCAATATTTATATAATCATACACATTACATTAATTTTTTTCTGAATAGTCTAGGCCAACAGGTTACCCATGTAAAATGAAGGCCCTATTACAAAAAAATGAACAGTGTATATGAATGAATGTAAAGGTGACTCTTACAGTGCTCTTCTGGTGTTTTTGATTACTGGCAGCAGTCTCATTACTGCTTCATCAGATCTTTGGTATTTATGCAGTTCAAACTTTTCTTGAGTCTCTTCTGACATGAGGAGCACAAACACCAGACCAGACCACTGGACAGAGGAGAGATTCTCTGCTGAAAGATTTCCTGAGCTCAGATTCTTCTGGATTTCCTCCACAAAGTCATCTTTCAGTTCACTCAGACAGTAGAAGAGATTCATGGTTCTTTCCACTGATTTCTCCATCTCTATTGTCTGTTTGATATAGTCAACAGTGTCTTTAACATTCTCTGTTTTCAGTGTCAGTTTTGGCAGTAGTTCCTTCAGGTCACTTTGAGTGGACTCCAGTGAGAGACCCAGGAAGACCCAGGAAGAACCAGAGGAAAAGGTCCAGGTGTCCATTCTCACTTTGTAAAGCCTTGTTGACTGCAGCCTTATGAAGCTGAAGCAGTGGCTTTTTGGACAGTTTCCATGTCAGTTTTTCTATCCAGGATTCAAGAAATGGGTTTGTTTTCTTGTATTTGCTAATCAAAAACACATAGAGAGCAGCAAGGAATTCTTGTACGCTGAGATGTATAAAGCTGTAACATTTTCTTGCCTTTTCTTCCTGAAACATTTGAGTGCATAACCCAGACAACACAGACACTTCACTGACATCTAGTCCACATTCCTCAAAATCTTCTTTGTAGAAAATCAGGTTTCCTTTCTCCAGCTGTTGAAAGGCCAGTTTCCCAAGCTTCAGAATAATCTCATCAAAAGACCTTGCACTGGTTATAGGTTCAGGGTCATCACAGTATTTTTCTTCCATCTGTTGCTTCTGAGAAATTAAGAAGCTTGTGTACATCCGTTAGAGTTGTGGGAGTTTTGTCATTGCTCGCTCGGGCCAGTAGGGGCTGAAGAACAGTAAGAGAGATGGAGCAGAAAACAGGGATATGGCACATGATGTACAGGCTCCTGAATTTCCTGATGTGACGGATAATGTTTTCAGAAACCTCAGGACTGCTGTTATTTTTGAAGTATTGCTCTTTCTGCTCATCATTGAATCCTCTCACCTCTGTCACTTGATCAATGTAGTTACGGGGTATCAGACCGGCTGCTGCTGGTCTGGATGTGATCCAGATGAGAGCAGAGGGAACCAGATGCGTCTTGATAAGGTTTATTATTATCTTACTCACTGCTGTTTTTTCATTTGCATTTGTAAATCTGTCACCTTCTTTAAATCCCAAAGGAAAGCGACATTCATCCAGTCCATCAAAGATGAACATAACTTTACCATCTTCAGGAAGAGAGGACAGTTCTTCAGGACTATTAAAGAAGTATTTGTTAAGCAGTCCCATGAGACTGTACTCTTCTTTAATCAAATTCAATCTACGGAATGGAAGTGGAAATATGAAGACTATATCCTGGTTTTCTTTTCCTTCAGCCCAGTCAAGGATGAATTTATTGACAGAGACCGTTTTTCCTACTCCTGCGATCCCCATTGTCAGCACTTTTCTGTTTTGTCGACCCGTGTCACACTGGACTTTAAACATGTCATTACACTCGATTTGGCAGTCAATCGGTTGTGGTTTGTTTCGATCTGTATCACCTCATGGTCGTTCACTCTTCCTCCAGTCTCATTCTCTACCACATATAAATCAGGTAACTCACAGATGGGTCATCAGAAATACCTGAACAACATTTACACTATCAATATCCTGTTATAGTCCTGTTTTAAATCATGAAGAGTAGCTTGATTGTTGTCTGCAGTTGAGCATTTAAGAAAGAGGGAAAAGACAGCAAAGACTAAGTGATCAGTTTTATTATAAAATCATGCTTCTACTATTTTTAAATTAAATCACAGTCTTACTGCAATAGTGATTACATGCACATCGTACACTGATTATGCTGAAGTTGACAACATATATGGTGAGGGAAATGCCTTGACTAATGCTGACTCAAATGCACCTAGTTTCAATTTTAAAATTTCTAAACAACTTTCTTTTTCTAATTCCTTCCAGAGCATTTACTGGACTGTCACTAGTGGATCAAATTAAAGTGACAGTTCACCTAAAAATGAAAATTCTGGAGAAGGTGTTCGCTACAGAGCAAACGGGCGGAGCTTACGTTAGCCCCCCTCGCTAGACGTCCAGTGAGGAGGAGCGAATGTACAACCACACTCTGATCCTACCCTAACCCTACCCACAACTCTATCTCTCCACCCCATTCAACTTCATTATAGCTGTGTCCCAATTCAGGGGCCGCGCACTTCGAAGTGCATGAAAGGGGTGGGGTTTTTTGAGTGGAGGGTTGCCAAGTCTGCGCAACAAAACTATCCCAAAAGTAGTGTAATCACAAGTGTAAAAAGTGTCCCAATCCCAGACTTGGCAACAATGAGCCGAGCGTTATTACATGGCTAGCGACTGTGTGACAGACATCTGACAGCTGATGTTTGTGTGTGAATTCTAAAGTTTTATGACTTTCTAGTGAGTTGTGACATGCTTCACTGCCGCCGACGACGGGCACTGGACTAAAATATGAATGGTTAAACTATGTAATGTTAGTTTTATAACGTTAGCAAGTTAACCTTGTTTGTTTTTTTATGTTAAATGAAATGTTATAACTTGGAAAATATATACATTCATATTTATACATTTACTCTGTATTTAAGTCTAAATTTAAAGTACTTTAGAATTTTATTCAACTGCACTCCATCTCAGAGACAAATATTGCATTTATGAAAACCTGACGATTTGGACATCACGGATATTACAGTCTGATTGGTGAAACCAGGGCATTGCTTAGGCTTCATTTATTCTCCTGTCGTCACTGGCACGCAATGAATTGTGGGATAGTGTAGACCGCGAAGTGTCTTGAGATCGACGCTTCATTCCACTGGGAAACGGAGAGGGTGCACTTGAAGTCGCTCTTGAGTTATGTAAGCCCTCCTCGCGCCGCGGTGAATCCAACTTCAAAGTCCGCTTTCCCCCCGTTTTCTCAAGAACAGAATACAGTGAATTAAAATGTGTCGATATGAATATTATTTAAATGTCATTTTGTCAATGAAACAGCCTAATTTCTCTACAGTTTTTTTTTTTTTTTTAAATTTAAGTTAGCAAATGCATAAGTTGTATAGACCTACATATATTTGTAATGTAATTTATTTGTAAATGAGCCAGAGTAATTCTGTGAAACATTTTTTTTTTTTTTTTTTTTACATATGTTCACGTGTAAATAAAAGAGAATTGTTCTGTTCGTTGTTTATTTCTTTTATGCAACTTGTAATTTTACATGAAAAATTATACATAGGCCTATATATTTTTTTCATCATGTAAATTAAATGTTTTTACATTAAATACATCGTTCTAAAGGTACATTAAAGTACCTTTTACAACTATATACAACAGAACTTAGATTTAACATCAGAAAAATAGCATAACATTTTAAATCATGAGTATATAAAACAACAACATATTTGTGTACACTTTCATTCGGCTGAGAAGGGAGATGCTGGTGGAGCGTATTATATAAATATATAAAAATCATAAATATTTGAACATACAAAACAGATCTATGGTCCATTCTAATTTTGTCTTGGTCATCATAGCTTTAAAATTCTTGCCTGTTACAAATAGTCATGCTCAGCAGGTATATTTTAAGATATCAGTGCAAGTTTCTTTTAGTTAAAACAACTGACACATTTAACATTTCATTTAACATAAAAACAAACAAGGTTAACTTGCTAACGATATAAAACTAACATTACATAGTTTAACCATACATATTTTGGTCCAGTGTCCCATCGTCGCCGGCAGTGAACGTGTCAAAACCCAATATAAAGTCATAAAACTTTAAAATTCACACACAAACATCAACTGTCTCAGATGTCTTTCACACAGCCGCTAGCCATGTAACAACGCTCGGCTCATTGTTGCCAAGTCTGGGATTGGGACACTTTACACTTGTGCTGTGATTACACTATTTTTGGGATGGTTTTGTTGCGCAGACCTGGCAACCCTCCACTCCAAAACCCCACCCCTTTCATGCACTTCGAAGTGCGCGGCCCCTGAATTGGGACACAGCTTCTGTCATCATTTACTCACCCTCAATTAGCATATTTGGAAAATTGTCAGTAACCAAACAGATCTCACCTCCCATTGACTAGTCACTGGGTGTAGAGATCTGTTTGGTAACTGACAATTTTCCAAATATCCTCCTTTGTGTTCAGCAGAACAAAAAAATCATACAGGTTTGGAACTACTTGAAGGTGAGTAAATGGCAGAATTTCCATTTTGTGGTGAACTATCCCTTTAAGGTCATGACCAAAATGACCAAAATTATGAAAAGCTTTTTGATCAAACCATTGACATCTAACACAAGACATGAGACTGTATTAGGGTTAGGTTGGGGTTATTGTAAAGACCCTTTGTATGTAGAAGCTGCTTACAGAAGTTTTAATTTAGGGGTTTAAAGGGATACTCCACCGTTTTTTCATATTAAACTATGTTATTCCCTTAACTAAGACGAGTTGATACATACCTCTCTCGTCTCAGTGCGTGCACTAAATCGCTCTGTCTTGCGGCGAAACTTTGTTAGCACTTAGCTTAGCCCAGTTCATTCAATAGGGGCCAAGCAGAGAAGCGACCAAACACCTCCACGTTTTCCCTATTTAAATACAGTTACACGAGTAGTTACACGACCAAGTATGGTGACACAAAATAAAACGTGGCGCTTTTCTAAGCGGGTAAAAAGGATAACTATAATGTATGGCGGAATACCATAGCAAGTGCTCGGGAGCACTTTGACTTGGCGCAGTAATATCTTCACTCGTGAAACTTCGCTCCCTCTCCTCCTCCCTCTCATTTCCGTCAATAGAACCAACGTGACTTTTACAGGAGAGGGAGCGGGGGCCGGTGAGAGGACTTTTCACGAGTTTTCATGAAATCCATGGCTTAGTGTAGATGTCAAAACCATAATGACATATTAATTAACAGTTAGTTAATAGTCATGTGCCTCAACAAGTAAAGTCATAACATAATGATACATTTTCAAAGCATTAGTTAATGATTAATTAAAGCAGACAACTGGAAGTTGAAGTACATGGCTTCAACCCATTGTGGTAATTAACACATTAACTTACACTATTAGTTAATAAAATATGTTATTAAGGAATTAATACATTATGCCACATTTAATTAATAAGAATTCATATATTACTTGATCTATTAATCATATAGACTCTTTATTAGTTGCTGATGCAGTAATCATTAATTAATGGTTTAGTTCTTCATAAGTCATACATTAAAACATGATTATCTGTGCATTAATTAAGCATGAATTGAGCAGAAGTTATTTTGAAACCAAGTTCAATTCTGCATTTTCATAAAAGGACTGTGGAGGGGAAGTTTACTACGTAACTCAAAAATTAATTATTTCGACACCTTAAACCAACAAGGAACTATGCTTCTAACCACAGGCCGAGAGTCCGGATGTTAGCTGGAACCCCTTTTCAGTTTATATGAGAAAAGCAAGCAAGGAATACAGTATAAAGCATTTGTGAAATTGCTGTAAACAAATCAGTCCCTTTTGAGCTTTTCCCTTCCATTGTGAACTTCAAATATTCTGTATTTTTTTCCTCTAGTGAATCTACTGGTATCTCATTCAACATGCCTGCAACCTTTGTTGCTAACTTTCTGGCAATCATTTCTCTTTCATTGTCGGTTTGTAATCTATGTTCTCATCTCCCTCATCACCAAACTCTCTACTCTGCCTCTTTTCTTCAGCTAGACTTTTGTTGTCTTGACTGATCGGTCTACTTCAATAGTCATAATCTTTCTAAATACAACAGAATAGTAGAGTTCACATCACAATTCTAACAATAACAGCACAGATAAATTACATGGAATCACTTTCAGAATTATTATTTTTTTTCAGCAGCTGATGAACAATAAAAACGTAGACAGCCAATCAAAACCCATCCTGCTTTCACAGCTTGATCTTTTAAGCAACAGACAACAAATCTGCAGTTCTTAGAACAAACAGAATGATCTTGTCTGCTGGTTTGGATGCTAATATAGTTATTGTTCATGGTGTGAACATGCCTCTGTAAATTAAGAGGATTACACATTACAAATTTACAATTCCTGACACTATTTAAAATTTAATAAATGTAAAGAAAAACATTAAAGTTTGATTTTTAAAGCTCACCTTCTGCCTCAAATTACTCAGTCACCTCTTCCCGTCTCAGTTCAAGTTCAAGGCATCTGCTGTTATTCCTGACAAAAAGGATGGTTTATAGGTCAAGAAATAGCTGGTACAAGAGCAACAAAATATATTTTTATTATTTACTGAGTGAACATCACACACACCAGCAGGTCCAAAAAGACAGACATTTCTTGACCACCACCTTCAATTTAACCTTGCGAAGACAGAACTGCTTGTGGTCTCAGCCGACCCTACATTTCATCACAACTTCTCCATTCAGCTGGGTTTGTCAACCTTAACTCCATCCAGGACAGCCAGGAACTTGGAGTTGTGATTGATGATCACTTGAACTTCACAGACCACTGCTGTATCAGCCAATCAATTCCCCTCTCCGTTGTCTCCATAACTTTCTAATTTCTTCCTCTGTGATTCTTCACTTGATATAACACACAAAAATCAAGTTGACATCCATTGCTTTCTGTTTAATGGCCATTTATTTATTTTTTTTTACTCTTGACCTTTCTGGAACATGTACAGGACATTTCGACATTTGCATCATAAGCATATTATGTAATGCTTAATGCAGGAATTAAGCAAACTAATAAAAGAAGTCATACAAAACTCCATCTTCCTCAAAACACTCTCATTACACTTTTCTGAAAAGGCATTCAACCTCCATCAAGAACATTTCGATCACACTAATATGCAATAAAGACAGAAATAATTATGAAACATGGGGCACATTTCCCATTTTTACGGAGCCCCACACGACATGCAGCAAAAAAGTCAGTTGTGTGCATACATTACTAAAGCCCCGTTCACACCGCCAGCGACTTTCTCGCTGCATGTACTGTACTTTCTCTGTACTGTGAATTCGCATTAATGTGACTGGTAGACTGCACATCTGACCATATCTATAAAAAATGTAATTACAAATGATATGTAAAAATAAGAAATCATTCTAATTTGACTAGGAATTAGGTTTAAAATAATTAAAAGTACCATTCTGCTGTTGTAGAGTGTTGTAACTTCAGAACTTAGTGCATTAAATCATTAACTAGATTAATGTCCCCTTGTGGTCAAATATTTTATCCCTTAAAATTCATCTTTGATCACCAAAATGACATTATTTAAAAAATATTTCAAGTAAAAAAAATTTCTTCATGCCGTCAAATAGCTTGTAAACCCTTGTCTCATTTAATATACATGGATTTATGAATATGTAAATTAGCCCCGCCTCCAACCGCTCAGCTGTTTTCCTCTGTGGACACACTAATGGATGTTTGACAATTTGCATAATGCAAGTGAAACTGTAATATGAACTGCAGCAGTGCTAAACTGCTCACAACATCATTAACTGTGCGTTCACACGGTTCAACATTCGCCTTGGCCGCCCTGCCAACAACGCTGTATTGTTCGTTCAAACCGCCGCCGGCAGGAGTGTCAAAGTAAATGACAAGTTGCGGCAACCAATTGGAATCCGCCATTGGTTGCCGCCGAACCGCGTCATAGCTCATTACCATAAAGTTGACTTGATTTCAACTCTCCTCGAAGCTCTCACTGTCCAAGACGCGCCGCGCCGCTCTCGGCGGCAGCTCTCATTGAAAATGAATGACTTCCTGTCACTTTGACGCTCTCGCCGCCGGAGGTGTGAACACAGAGTAACACAAACTATCAATGAATGTGTCACAGAGACGAAATTGATGAACGCGATTCCTTCCTCTGGCCATCAGAGGGCGCCTTCACCTGAATGCTGACACACACACATCCACTCACACACTACATTTCCCATCAGCCCCGTACCTTGGCACTAATCACCACAACCAGCTGCTCGCATCCTCACATTCTTTGCGAGGACTTGTACTACTACGGTTTGCATTTCTGAGTGTTCTTTATTGTGTTGCCCTGCCTGTTATTGACCCAGTCTGTTACTCGTTTACGATTCTCTGCTGCCTGCCCTTTGGACTCTTTTGCCTTGATCTGGACTTGTGATTGATATCTGCCTGCCCTGATCTACTGCCTGTTCTCCGACCACGATTCTGTCTATTCTCTGCTGTACCTGTTTGCCACTGTTTGACCACGAAATTTGTTCAATAAAGCCTGCATATGGATCCCACTTCGTGTGACGACTCGTTACAGTATGAATCAAACTCACAATACTGCCAACCACTTCATTTCCACGCATCATTTTATTATATCCAGGTATGTACAGTCAAATCATATAAACAGTCAAATCGCTCTGGAACTATGTCCTGTTTGTCTTGCCTGCACTCAAGACAGTGACGTGAGCTCCAGAGAGCCTTCACTCCTATCGGTTGTCACTTGAGAAATTCGCTTCTCGTTTGAAATTTCTAAACTTTTGTCGCTTGTCTCCCGTCACTTGACACGCCTACATTCTGTCGCCAGTGCTCCATTGAAATGAATGGGACCTTTTGCTGCTTGTCGCTGATGTGAATGGGGCTTGTGTTGTTCTCTCAGTTTACTAAATTGTGTGTATGATTTAGAAAATTGTGGGAATGAATTAGCAAGTCATGAGCACGATTTAGCAGTTTGATCTAAAGTAGCTTGTCTGTTGGGTCGGACCACATGGGCCAGTCTTCATCAATGAACCTTGGCTGCCGATGACCCTGTCGCTGGTTCACCACTGTTCCTTTCTTGGACCACTTTTGATAGATACTGACCACTGCAGACCAGGAACACCCCACAAGAGCTGCAGTTTTGAAGATGCACTGATCCAGTCGTCTAGTCATCACAATTTGGCCCTTGTCAAACTCGCTTGAATCCTTATGCTTGCTCATTTTTCCTGCATTTAACACAACTTTAAGGACAAAATGTTCACTTAACAGTAATTACAGGTTTCAAACAGAGATGTCGACAAAGAGGCAAACCTTACAGACTGCAGCTTTAAGGTAGGAAAAGACCTAAAACAAATAAGCAAAATTCGAAATCTCCTGAATCAGCAAATTTTGGTCAATTTAGATCACTTAAAACATTAATTGGAGAAAGGCTTGAATGAACAAATTTCAGGGACAACTGGGCAGAAAATTATTAAATAGATTTATTAATCATTTATATGTCATGTGGTTGTGCAATTCAAGGTATTACACTGGTTTCATTGGTTAAAGGTTAGGTTATCTAAATTCAGACCAGAACTAGACCCTATTTGTGATAGATGTAAGCAGACACATGCCCAAGTTTGTATAACTTTTGGAAATCCCCAATAGACCCATCTCCTTTTATTGCTATATTTGGTGTTACAGCACAGAACATGTGCCTAAGTAGCCATAATGGTATATATGTATATATATTTTGGTCTTTGTTCATTGTAATTGATACTTTATGTCTGATGGGTAGAGGGATGGGTTGTGTTGGGGATTTTGACTGTAAATACTGTACTTTTTCATTTTCTTTTTGTTGCATATTAACAGACCTTGTTAAAAAAAATACACTTGCTTACATAAGCAAATAACTTTCAAAAAACTCTTCTTTACAATACAGAAGAAACCTCCCATAATGACCTTACTTTGGAAGGGTTCTACACACAAAATATGACATAGGCGGATGGTGAACCAACACAATAAGAATACGTTATTCCATTTAAAAAAACAAAACAAACATTAATAAAAAGCTGTTATTCATCTTCAACTCGATCTCACAAAGTTCTGTTACAGTCAGTAATGCTGGCTGCACAGTGAATCTATTATTTACATTATTACTTGCTATCATGAGAGAATTTGCAGGCGTGCAGAGCTCAGAATCCAGTGACCACTTAAAACAGTCTTTGCCTACTGTCTATTTTTGTGTGTAATATGAACTCTGCTTAATAAGTCTGCGTAATAAGTCATGCATAAGTTTTTTTTTTTTTTTCATGTATTTTAACACATTTGTAGCTATTTGAATATTAATAATGTATATCAGGTATAAATTGTTTCTAGACCAAAACATTACAGTTTTGCTTGTTAGATTCTCACACTCTTCTATGGGAAGTTCTTAATATTGCTTTGTGAACGGGACTTTTATTTTGGTCTGGCGGTATGACGTCATAAAGCTGCGCCGCACTCCTGCATCTGTTGTGATTTGGCTGAAAAAAGGTTTGATTTTTTTTTTTTACACATGTAAAGTTTTTAAATCAAACTGTTCAGTCAATTTGTTTTTTACAAGTTATGTACAGTTAATTAACCATTTTTGAAAGTAATGTTGCAGTGCTTTATTTAACATGAATTAATATTATTTATTCCTTATGTTAATTATCTTAAACAGGACAAACACACACAAACTCGTTGAAGTGACTTAGATCCACGTGACACTATTATAAAGATGGCATTTATTAAAGAGGAGAGTGAAGACTTTAGGATTGAACAAACATTCACAGTTAAAAAACAAGAGACTGAGGATCAAACAAAGATTGAGTTTATTAAAGAGGAGAGTGAAGACATGAAAGATGAAGATACTGAGGAACAAACAGGTTGGTTTCATTCTCAAAGCTGAACTCATTCATTTCATATTATAAAATGTCCAGCTCTACAGAAATTAATGTTTTTGGAGAATACAAAGAATTTCACGTAACTAGAAAAATACTAATGCTGTCTTTAAACTTGGAAGCAGGATCTTCTTAGGTTTTCGTTTGTTGTTACGTCACACAGTAACTTCAAATTGCTCACAGTTCGGTTTGCATCATGGTTTAAGGATGATTCGGTATGTGCTATGTTGAGGGGAAAATGCATTACTGTCAAATAAATAACAAATAATCAAACTACAAGCAACAGCACAAATTAAAATCAATAGAGCAAAGATACGAATGAAATAGTGTTTTTCAGGTAGGTCTAATTGAAGTAATCAAATGTAAAGTAACATTGCATATTTGGCTGTGTAATGTAAAGATAAATCTTCATTAAAGTTACAAAAGCTGGTGAGTGATTTCTTTGTCTTTTGTTGTTTTGATTAACATTAAAAACACAGACATTAAGCTACTGTCACTTTAAGACATAATGATACTGAACTCATTCCTTGTCTTTCTCGAATGTATAAGTTAACTTAAGGCATAACAGACACTCCCCCGGTTTCATAAACAAGGGCTAGTCCTAGACTAAGCTACGTTCACACGAAGCCGGAGCTTTACCCTAAACCGATCTTTCTTTCTTTTTTTCTTGTCTCAAAAAAATATCTGCGTCCACACGAAACCACTGAAACGACTCAAAACGATGTAGTATGCATGCCAGACCAGTATGTGGCGCTGTAATTCTGACACAGAGATGCGCTTAAAGCAGCGAATAAGACTTGGAGAATGCACATAATCCTTGTGCGCTGAATACAAACTATAGACCAGGGATGGACAGCTCCGGTCCTGGAGGGCCAGTGTCCAGCAGAGTTTAGCTCCAACCCTAATCAAACACACCTGAACCAGCTAATCAAGGTCTTTAGGATTAGTAGAAAGTTATAGGCAAGTGAGTTTTTATGAGGGATGGAGATAAACTCTGCAGGACACTGGCCCTCCAGGACCGGAGTTGTCCATCCCTGCTATAGACCCTTTTACAGCCCACGTGATCAAACAGTTGCGTGCGCATTTTGGCAACGGAAGTGGTGTTGTTGCCTTTTGGTTTTAACGTGTTAGCAACTTTTTTTTTTCAATTTTTCAGGACTCTCAAGTGTAACGCATTGAGCGTGACAGTCATTCATTTCGGTCTTTTGTCACGCACTCCCGCCACACATTGTATTTCTCACGCAGAAAAACTATTTTTCATATATTTAATATGCCGCTGTGCCAGGCAGGAATCAAGCGCGTCTCCCCTGGAGTAGCCTGCCACTTATCAGCCAATCAAAAAAAAGAAAGAGGCTACACAGTAGCCAATCAGAAAATAGCACTATTGTATCTGGGAAAGATTTAACGCAACAACCAATGAAAAAAAAGCATATCCTGGAATTGTTCACCATCATCCTCGTTCACCCACAGAGGAAAACACTGGAGCTCTGAGCATCACTTTGAGCACAGAGTAAGTCATGATCTCCTATTTTAATGTTACAAAAAATTCACAGCTTGTTTGACACAAACAATGACAACTTGACTGAGAATGTTTCCCAGATAATCAGCATCAGTTTTTCATGAGTGTCTGAACAACAGTTTTACAGCCTGTTCACTGAAAACACCTGGTCAGTAGTCTAGACCTAGCTATACAGCTATGGAAAAAATTAAGAGACCACTTAACATTGATTTCTGAACTTGGAGTGGTCTCTTAATTTTTTCCATAGCTGTATTTTCGTTATCACACGATGACTGACATTTTGTCACATTAAACATCTCTCTCTCCAAATAGGCTTAATAATTTTATTAGCACTAAATAAATTATAGTGTATTACATCGTCGATGTTATTGGTCACTTTAAAAATCATGTCATGTTGTTGGATATTAGTCATTCTTGCCTGTCTTTAAAACTTGAGAGCCCTGGTTTATGTATATATATCTGGCCACTGTATTTGGCCATCTGCTAACGTCTTCTATCCACTCAACTACACGGATCTGATAGCCGGATACCATTTGATAAAGTCAACTTTTTAAAATAACTTTATCTGTCTGTGTTGCTTAATCCGCTCGCGAAGCTGTAGATATATATATCACTTTCGGAGTTGCTAACACGTTAGAACCTATGGGGTACAACACCACTTCCGTTGCCAAAATGCGCGCGCATACGTTGCTACGTCATCATTGTGTACAAACAGTAAAAGGGTCTATAGTAAAGCTTAGGAAAAAGCTTTATTTTAGCTCAGTAGCTTCTGCAGCACGAACAAAAGCATCTAGAGTCTGCTATTGTTGTTGTTGCTGTTTTGTGCTGTTAGCGGCATCTGACTAGGGTCGACACGTGGGGTGTTGACATCATCGTTTCAGATAATATACGGATAAGCTGTCCACACGAAAACGCAAGATGGCATTTTCAGACTTATACGCTCTGAGAGCCGGTTTCAAAAAAATATCAGTTTCACCTTTCGAAAACGCTGGATCCTTGTGGATGAAATGACTATCCGATACAAAACTTGTGTGTATTCACAGAAACGCGCCTCTGTGTGGACGGGGCCTAAAATGCATGTTTGAGCTGTTTCAACTGAAAGTTACTTGCGCTGACATATCTTTTAAATATGTCAGTGCCATTGTTTTGTCTCAATATTCATACCAGTTATGGTTTTTTTTCTTTCTGTTATGTACTGTTTCCAGGTGTTGAATATTTTTTCGGCGAGCTCCGGCGAGATTACAACGTAATTACAGCGTTGTTGGCAGGGCGGCCAAGGCAAATTTTGACGCTCTTGCCACGGCGGTGTGAACGCACTGTTAATCAGGGAAACTGTTGCAAATTTCCAAATAAATAGATTAGGATCCACAAATAAATGCAAAGTGATTCACAAAAATAATCATATGCACAAATTAATAGAATAAGATCCATAAATATATGAGTGTCACAAAAAATTATTAAATTCACAAATAATTAAAAATGAGATTTGCTAATAAAAAATTTATGTCACAAGCACATCTCTCCCTGCATTAATTTGTGAATTACCATCTGTGCATTTGTTGACTCTGAAACATTTCTGGCATCAAGACTGGAGAGTATTGGACATGCAATGCTGACACAGGATCCAGGCAAAAAATGAGCTGGCATTCAGACATAAACAAGAAAGCCTGTACGATTTTATCCACAATTTTGGCTCGCCGACAGGTTGAGAAATCGCCAACAGATGCCCGAAATCACAGGCAATTCGGTGCTCGTGCACATGAGTGACAATCATGCAATGACTTCCTATTGTAAGGTCATGCAGTGTGAAACCTTCTGTCGCCGATCCATCGTGCAGTTTGAACACAGCAGCAACTGAATGCTGGCCAAGATAGTCATGCAGTGTGAAAAGAACAGTGACCCGACTACTTTCAAAATCATGCAGTCTGAACTCGGCATTACATGCAGTTGGTTTTGATGCTTAATATGTATAAATGTTTGGATGTCTGTGCTTTGTGCCATTAAACTGGTGTTCACCATTTTCTTTCTTTTTTTGCCTTAGACCTGATGGCACTGAAAGAGGAGAGTGAAGTACTGAATGAAATGGAAGATAAAGATCAATATAACAATCATCATGATTTCATTACTGGAGAAAAATCTTTTAGTCACTCACAGACAGAAAACACTTCCTCACAAAAAATAGCTCAAAATACTGGAACTAGAACTCATTTCACCTGCAACCTGTGTGAAAAGAGTTTCAGCACAGAGGAAAACCTTAAAGTCCACATGAAAATTCACTTTGGAGAGAAGCCTTACACCTGCTCTCAGTGTGGAAAGAGTTTCAAACAGAAAGGAAATTTTAAAGTCCACATAAGAATTCACTCTGGAGAAAACCTATACACATGCCTTCAGTGTGGACAGAGTTTTAAACAGAAAGGTCACTTTGAAGACCACAAAATAATTCACACTGGAGAGACGCCGTTCACCTGCCAACAGTGTGGAAAAAGATTCAGCCAAAAAGAAAACCTTAACAAGCACATGAATATTCACAATGGAGCGAAGCCATTTATGTGTGGACAGAGTTTTGATCAACATGAAAACATTAAAGTTCACATTACCATTCACACTGGAGAGAAGCCTTTCATCTGCCAACAGTGTGGAAAAAGTTACACTCTAAAAGAAAGCCTTAAAAGGCACATAAGAATCCACACCAGAGAGAAGCCTTACACCTGCCAACAGTGTGGAAAGAGTTTCATTCAGAAAGGACACTTTGAAGACCACATGAGAATTCACACCGGAGAGAAGCCATTCACCTGCCAACAGTGTGGAAAACGTTTCAGCCAAAAACAGAACCTTGACAGGCACATGACCATTCACACTGGAGAAAACTCCTACACATGCCTTCAGTGTGGAAAGAGTTTCCAACAGAAAGGACACTTTGAAGACCACAAAAGAATTCACACCGGAGAAAAGCCGTTTACCTGCCAACACTGTGGAAAAAGTTTTGGAATGAAACGGAGCCTTGAGAGGCACATAAAAAATTCACACTGGAGAGAATTCCTACAAATGCCTTTAGAGCAGAAAGAGTTTCAATCATAAAGGACACTTTCAAGACCGCATAAGAATTCACTCTGAAGAGAACCTCTAAACATGCCCTCAGTGTGGATACAGTTTGCCTGTTTAACTTTATTTGTTTATTTCTGCTGCTACTCATTAGACTTTCTGCAAATGGATTCTACTGTAACCATCATATGTAAGGAATGGTATTATAAAAAAAATGAATAAAATGGGTGAAATTATTAAAAGTTGATCAATCAATTTTGGGAAAATTAAGGCACTTTAAAGGTGTTAAATCTTAATCCTGATTTTATGAGGTATTAAATTTGTTCAAGCTTTGTCCAAAGAGTTCAAAAAGAAAGCAAGAATATATTTATTTTCCTCCACTTAACTATTAGAAACAACACCATGCTCAGTCTGCGATGATGGCAGTCCAGCCAGAAGAGCGTTGCAGTAATCGAGTCTAGAAATGACAAGGTCCTGGATGAGAAGTTGTTGTATGTTTTGTTAGAAAAGGCCTGATCTTCCTGATGTTGTTTAGTGCAAATCTGCATGTCTCAGCAATGTGGTCTTTAAAGGTCAGTTGGTCATCAAAGATTACTCCTAAACGGCTGAATTTCATGGGTTAATTGATGATGTACCAAGCTGAACGGTGAAATTTTGCTGTAGAGTCGTATTGGCAGGGAAGGCGAGAAGCTCAGTCTTTGCCAAATTGAGCTGCAGGTGGTGTTCTTTCATCAATGCCGATATGTCCGCCAGACAGCTTGATTTACAGGTCCTTCTCAAAAAATTAGCATATTGTGATAAAAGTTAATTATTTTCCATATTGTAATGATAAAAATTAAACTTTCATATATTTTAGATTCATTGCACACCAACTGAAATATTTCAGGTCTTTTATTGTTTTAATACTGATGATTTTGGCATACATCTCAAAAAATTAGCATATCATGAAAAGGTTCTCTAAAGAGCTATTAACCTAATCATCTGAATCAACTAATTAACTCTAAACACCTGCAAAAGATTCCTGAGGCTTTTAAAAACTCCCAGCCTGGTTCATTACTCAAAACCGCAATCATGGGTAAGACTGCCGACCTGACGGCTGTCCAGAAGGCCATCATTGACACCCTCAAGCGAGAGGGTAAGACACAGAAAGAAATTTCTGAATGAATAGGCTGTTCCCAGAGTGCTGTAGCAAGGCACCTCAGTGGGAAGTCTGTGGGAAGGAAAAGGTGTGGCAAAAAACGCTGCACAACGAGAAGAGGTGACCGGACCCTGAGGAAGATTGTGGAGAAGGACCGATTCCAGACCTTGGGGGACCTGCGGAAGCAGTGGATTGAGTCTGGAGTAGAAACATCCAGAGCCACAGTGCACAGGCGTGTGCAGGAAATGGGCTACAGGTGCCGCATTCCCCAGGTCAAGCCACTTTTGAACCAGAAACAGCGGCAGAAGCGCCTGACCTGGGCTACAGAGAAGCAGCACTGGACTCTAAGCAAATTTAGCATGTCATTCGGAAATCAAGGTGCCAGAGTCTGGAGGAAGACTGGGGAGAAGGAAATGCCAAAATGCCTGAAGTCCAGTGTCAAGTACCCACAGTCAGTGATGGTCTGGGGTGCCATGTCAGCTGCTGGTGTTGGTCCACTGTGTTTTATCAAGGGCAGGGTCAATGCAGCTAGCTATCAGGAGATTTTGGAGCACTTCATGCTTCCATCTGCTGAAAAGCTTTATGAAGATTTTGTTTTTCAGCACGACCTGGCACCTGCTCACAGTGCCAAAACCACTGGTAAATGGTTTACTGACCATGGTATTACTGTGCTCAATTGGCCCGCCAACTCTCCTGACCTGAACCCAATAGAGAATCTTGGATATTGTGAAGAGAAAGTTGAGAGACGCAAGACCCAACACTCTGGATGAGCTTAAGGCTGCTATCGAAGCATCTATTTTTTTAGATTTTTTTTTTGGAATTTTGGGCTTTCATGAGCTGTATGCCAAAATCATCAATATTAAAACAATAAAAGACCTGAAATATTTCAGTTGGAGTGCAATGAATCTAAAATATATGAAAGTTTAATCTTTATCATTACATTATGGAAAATAATGAACTTTATCACGATATGCTAATTTTTGAGAAGGACCTGTATGCAGTTACTGAGGGATCATCTGGTTGGAATGAAAGGTAGAGCTGTGTGTCATCAGCATAGCAATGGTAGGAGAAGCCATCGTATGTATGTGGGTATGAGCTTCCGAGCTTATCTGAGTTCTGTTGTATGGTTCAGTTGTGCTTTATAGACATATTTGCAAACTACAACTGTTTATTAAGTTAAAGGTTTATTGCTGATTAGAACTTGAAGTGACGGTGAGGTCTTATTGACAAGGTCTTCAAAAGGTATTGAAATTAACTTCAGGATTCCAGCATATACCCTGAAGAAGCTGGAAAAACCAACCAATCATTGGACTTCTCTTTTTCTGAAATTACATCACACCAGTTTGTTCTTTAAATTCTCTTGAAGCATGTTAAAACCTTCCTTAAGAGTTTCACACTTAAAGAAAAAGCAGAGGACACACCTAGTTGACTTCAAAGAACCAACAATGTGAACACATAAGAATTTAAGTGTTTGTTCAGCTTCTATGCAGCTTTTGGTTGTAATTTTCTGTCGATGGGCAACAACATAAGCAATGTAAGTCTTCACTGCTTAGCAATGAATAAAACATCCTAAAGACCCATGTCTTTGTTCTCCCCACTTTAGCCCTGATAAATTTGAGGTTTTTAGTAGACCACAGCTGAAAGAGCTTACAGTTGCCGATGGATATAATTGAAATTCTTTAACCAAATGCCGCACCTGTCGTGGAGTCTGATGAGGGCAGCCCATAACACATCTCAATTGAGACAGACTACCTCAAAGCTTGTGTGCGCTGATGCACAAGATATCTGTGATTGCATAACATAACATAATCAAACATACAACAGAACAGCAGTTTGAGTAGCCACAGAGACATTGCACACAATGTTTTTATCCTCACTAATTTTGCACTCTGGCTCAAATTGAAAAAGCTTAAAGGGTTAGTTCACCCAAAAATGAAAATTCTGTCATTTATTACTTACCCTCATGCCGTTCCACACCCGTAAGACCTTCGTTAATCTTCATAACACTAAAATATTTTAGTTGAATTCCGATAGCTCCGTGAGGCCTTCATAGGGAGCAATGACATTTCCTCTCTCAAGATCCATAAAGGTACTAAAAACACATCTAAATCGGTTCATGTGAGTACAGTGGTTATAAAGCAGCGAGAATATTTTTGTAGCGCCAAAAAAATCAAAATAACTTATTTAGTGATGGCCGATTTCAAAACACTGCTTCAGGAAGCATCGGAGCATAAATGAATCAGTAAGTCGAATCATGATTCAGATCGCATGTCAAACTGCCAACGGCTGAAATCACGTGACTTTGGTGCTCCGAACAGCAGATTCGACACACTGATTCATCTGTGCTCCGATGCCTCCTGAAGCATTGTTTTAAAATTGGCCATCACTAAATAAGTCGTTTTGTTTTTTTGGCGCTCCAAAAATATTCTCGTTGCTTTATAATATTTATATTGAACCACTGTACTCACATGAACCAATTTAAATGTTTTTAGTACCTTTATGGATCTTGAGAGAGGAAGTGTCCATTGCTCCCAATGGAGGCCTCATGGAGCCATCGGATTTCAAAATAAATTTCAATAAAACCTTTTAATAATGGCATCAGATGTCTTCTGAACACCACAGTGTGCACCAGTCGGACTGCATCAAATACCCGTTTGACCTCCTCTGTTGAATTCAAAACTTTAGCCAGTACATCCTCTCCTCTTCACTGTATATTAGTATAAAACCTCATCTAAAAATACTGTGTTTTAATCATGAAGTAAACCAGAGAAATCCCTGAATGTGACTTATCTCATCTTTGATTGTGAAGTTCTGTGCCCTTTATGAGCCAGATTCTACTGGTGACTTTCCTGGTTTCAAAATAAGAGTGATCAGAGCATTTTTCAGCAACGGAGGGAGACATCCTCGCTGAAAAGCTTCTACATACATACCTATTAATTTATCCTTAAATTCTTTATAGATATCAATTGGGAGCCCATCTGGACCTGCCGCTTTACCACCCCTCATTTTAAGAATAGCATTAGAAACCTCCAACATCCGATCTAGCTCAAGTCTGTCCTCTACGGAAATAGAAGGAACATCCAATCTGTAATGAAGGCAGGACTCAGAGTAAGATCCAAATGCAGCTTTATTAAAAGGTGAGCGTGGTCATACAGGCAGGGGTCAGATAACAGCAAACAGGTACAGCAAGGAACAGGCAGAATCGTAGTCAGGAACAAGCAGAGGGTCAGGGCTGGCAGATATCAATCAAAGGTCAGTATACAAAGCAAAGGTCAAGACAGGCGGCACAGGATCGTAGACAGGAAGCAGACAAGATATAAACGCTTGTAAATGCATCACAGGGAAAACAAGACCTCGCGGTGAGGTGGTGTGTGTATGAGTCTTTTATAGTCAAAGTAATGTGTGGCAGCTGGGTGTGGTGATTAGTGTGGAGTGATTGTGAAGTGAGTGCAGGTGATAAGCAATGGAGGATCATGGGAAATGTAGTCCGGGATGTGACAGGATAATCAATACAAGGTCGCAAAAATCCGTCCTTCTTCCCCACAAAAAAGAACCCCGCCCCCGCTGGAGATGAGGAAGGGCGAATGAACTTAGCTGCTAGAGAATCAGAAATATATTTCTCCATGGCCTCCATCTCGGGAACAGACAGAGAGTATAACCCTTAGGCGGAGACTTACCGGGAACTAAATCTATCGCACAGTCATAGGGACGATGAGGAGGGAGAGAAGCAGCCCGGGACTTACTGAACACTTCCTTCAGATCTAGATACTCCTCGGGCATGTTAGACAAATCCACCGCCTCGTCCTGTAAGACAGAAACAGACACCGTGGGACAAGCAGACAAAAGACAAGACTTGTGACACTGGGTGCTCCATTCAGTGATAGTCTTCTGCTGCCAGTCGATGTGGGGATTGTGTTTAGTGAGCCAGGGGTGTCCAAGTACAACAGGTGCGTGCGGTGAGTCCATGAGGAGAAACTGTGATTCCCGCTCGATAGTACCCTTGAGTTTACTATTGGGCTTGGTCTTTTACCGGGCATGTCCTGATTAGATGTCCTGACGCCCCGCAGTACAGGCAAAGACCCTGGGACCTCCGCCTCTCTCTCTCCTCCCGGGAAAGCAGAGCTCTCCCCACCTGCATGGGCTCAGGATAGAGTACAGGACCGACCGTATCCACCACGCTGCTAAGACGGCTGCTGGCTCCGTTGCGCTTAACTCCAGGCTCCTCCAACAGCTCTAACCTCTGTAGGCGAGAATCCACACGAAGAGCAAGTTCAACCAGTCAATTGAAGGTTTATGGCAGGTCCAGCGCGTAAATCTCCCGGTGGATACGATCGGCCAGCCCATGCAGGAACACATCCCACTGCGCCTCCTCGTTCCACCGGCACTCCGCCGCGAGGGTGCGAAACTGGATGACATAATCGGCGACCGTGCGGTTACCTTGCTTGAGGGCTGTAAGTTGACGGGCGGCCGCAACCGCACGGTCGAACACCCTCCTCATCTCAGCGGAGAGTGCCTGGAACGAGGAGCAGCACGGGTCTTGATTCTCCCACACCGCCGTTCCCCACAGCGCCGCCTTCCCCGTCAGGAGGGTTAGGGTTAGCACGAACGCCACCTTCGATTCTTCTCTCTCGAAGGTGCGTGGCTGAAGTGCAAAGTGAAGAGAACACTTGTTAAGGAATGCTTGACAAAAATCAGGCTCACCAGCATAACTCTGTGGTACGGGAAGGCGGGGCTCCGGCAGATCCCTCCGTTCAGGTGACGTGGGGGGAACAGGTGGTGGGGCTGGCGCAGTGGGAGTGCGGAGTTGTTGAAGCTGCTGAGAGAGCTCGGACACCTGTGTTACCAGCGTCTGAACCACGCGTCCGGTGGATGTGATGCTCTCCTGCTGCTGATCCATGCAGGAAATGCTGTGGTTGATGAACTCCGTGAAAGCCGCTGAACTCGCTGCATCCATGATTGGTCAGATCGTTCTGTCACGGAAATGAAGACTGGATACAATAGCAAGTTAATATCTCTTTATTAGAGCTTCACGCCAGAAAATGTAGACGGATGAACACACAGTAGAAATAGCAACACAGTTAGCAGGAGAGTGGTAACACAGGGACTTCGATGAGCGGTGAATGTCTGTGATGAATGGTGATCCGTGAGGTGTGTCCGTGAGTCCGTGCAATGATCCTTGAATGAAATCCAGAGCGAGTAATCCAAATTAAACAGACGGGAACCAGGAACAGCAACGAGAAATCCAAGCCAGGAACAAACAACACGAGAGAGACACGGGACAAACACCAGGACTCCACACAACAATCTGACAAACATGAGACGAAAGACAAGGCATTAAATAGGCAAGATGTAACGAGCCACAGCTGAACAATCAGGTGACACACCCAAAACCCTCACACAGACAACAGTATGAAACAGCAGATACGTGAACCGTGACAGTTATAATACAGATGAAGTGTAACATTTATGATGAAGTATGAGGGATGTGTATCAAAATGTTTTTCAGTTGAGTCTAGAGGAACATTCAAAGCTTGCCCTTAGTACTTGGTCACTATTCCCACAATCTAGGTCTCATGAATATTCATGTAAACGTCACCCATTTGAATAAAATATTTCAGGAACCGAATATATTGTAACACCAGTATTTTTATATTGCAGTACAGTACAGTTTTTATGGTTTCATTTTTAAGTGCTTCATGTTTTTGTAAAATATTTAAAACTTTAAATTATCAGTCCTGTTAAATGTTGCAGTCTGGCATTTACTGAAAATTTTAAGTTTTGTTGATGTCTTGCTGTGTTTGTGGCTTTGTTGACAGCTGCTTTTGATAAGCTAATATTAAGTGTACAGTAACTTATAGAGGTTTATTTAGACATGAGTGGCCATTAACAGATATTTAACTGCATTTACTGTGGAATTTGTGGAGATTTTACATCTTGTGCACAAGAAAATATGGGAATCTGCTGGTGAGTGAGTGAACATTTCCGCCTGTGTCTCTGTTTTATCACATCAGTGAACGGACTGAGAAGCGGCTGTTCTCAAAGTGGTCTGTTTCTGGCCGTGTCAAGAAACCAGACCTGCCAGAGCACATATACGGAAACTACGAGAATCGTGCCGTTTATGGGTTTGTGATCTGGCGTGCACAGTCCAAAAACATGCCTTTTCATACAGTGGTGTCTCTGGGTTTTAGAAAGCATCCACATACCAACAAGAATCAGATTACTCCCAGAGAGTGCTTGAAGGAAAGAGATTTTGTTTGATGGATAAGCTTGAAATCCCATAATATGTTTTCTTGAAAAAAATATCTGGTGTTATTTAATTTATTTATTATTTATTAATAGTTATTTAAAACATGCTATTTCAAAGGTGAGATGGCCTATATGATCAGTGCTTTAAGTGGCCCAAAAGAGGTGCCGGTACTCTATTATAGCCTGCGCGTTTCACACACCCTCTCCGGCCACGTTGAGTTGTTGACACTGACAGCGGCAAAAGCGACGCATGCACTTTTCACTTGTAAAACTCCGGTTTTACGGTGTATGGGTAATGTAGTCTCTGCTCTCGGTGGGACGAATTAGGAAGCGTGCATTGTGAAGGGCACTCTGAAAAGCGGCAGCGCAGGCAAAGGATTAAAACAGATGCTAAAAGCACGTTCTGGGCGCACGGAGAGGTGGCCGTACGCTTAAGAGCTATATTTGGAAGTGGCGGCACTGAGTACCGGAGCGTACTGGCCCACTTAAAGCACTGTATATGATACCAATTTAACTTGTTACTAGAACTTATAAAAATACAAGTGTGATGCACAATACATGTGTGGTGATGCGATCCACCACTTTTTGTTAATTAGGGCAAAATGGTACATTCCACCTGTATAAAAATGCAGGAGTCTGACACCTAAGCCACGTCATTTGGGGTCTCGGTCTCTGACGTCATTTCTGGCGCGCCGTGTGTATGTCCTGAAGGTAAGAGTTGCTGGTAGCAGTTGCAGTCCTAAATATGTTTGGAAGGGGTAATTTGACACCCATGTATTTCAGTGTGGCTGAGGAGTGTGATAGACACCTTGAGCGACTTTATTTCTGCGAACCGTGTGGCTTGCACGCCATTGAGTGTGCGGGGTGGTGCAAGTCATTATCTGCAGGTATGTTATATTTCATGTTTGGGTTAATGTGACAGTAATTTCTATTTTTAATGCAACGTTTTATATTATACTAGTGACACGGGGGCCAGGAGGTGTTGCAGCAGGCTTTGTGGGCGCCGGTACGCGACTGCGGTCAAGCCAGCCGCCACCCAGAAATGAGCGGTCAATCTAGCCGCCCCTATATTTCATGGTCCGCGTATACACTTGGTATTACGGTAAGACTGTCTGTGAACCGATCTGAACGTGATTTCACATTCATTCATTTATTCAGTCAGTCAGTCAATCTGTATGAATGAATAAAAATAACTAAAAAAATATTTCACAGCTAAATTTCACCTGAAAATGATAGTAAACCTCAAAGCCTGACATTGTATGCTGCTGAATTCCAAAATTAAAGCCCTCCAACACTCATACGCTGTTTTGTCCATACATTGTGAAACTGAATGCATTTCACAGACCTATTTTACCTCGTGTTTACCCCCAAAACTCATGTTTCTGCTGTTTTGCTCATATTTTCAGAAATTCATAAATATAATCCTAGTTTCCACAGACCAATTTCAACTCAGCTGGAGAGGACACATTCTCACAGTGTCAACTGCACCGTTTCAAGACATTCTGATGTTGCATTCCAAAATAAAAGCCCCCCAAACTTCATATCTATGTGCTATTTTGTCTATACATTCAGAAAATCATAAAAAGAAAAGTCCTAGTTTCCATAAAACAAATTCACCTAAGATGGAGAATACACCTTCTCATAGTGTCACCTATATCGTTTCAGGACATTCTGATGTTGTATTCCAAAATTAGAGCCCCCCAAACTTCATACACAGTTTGGAATACAACATCAGAATGTACTGTAACGGTGTATTTGACACTGTGATAAGGTGTACACCCCATCTGACATTAAATTGTTCTTTGGAAACTAGGACTTTTCTTTTAAATGATTTTCTGAATGTATAGACAAAGTGTATATATGAGATTTTGGGGGGCTCCTATTTTGGAATACAACATCAGAATGTCCTGAAACAGTGTAGCTGAAACTGTGAGAAGGTTTACTCTCCAGCTGAGGTGCAATTGATTTGTGGAAACTAGAACTTTTATTTTTTATGAATTTCTGAAAATATGAGCAAAACAGCAGAAACATGAGTTTTGGGGGGCTCTTATTTTGGAATGCAACATCAGAATGTCTTGAAACGGTGCAGTTGACACTGTGAAAATGTGTCCTCTCCACCTGAGCTGAAATTAGTCTGTGGAAACTAGGATTTTATTTTTTATGAATTTCTGAAAATATGAACAAAACAGCACAAACATGAGTTTTTGGGGGGGGCTCTTATTTTGGAATCCAACATCAGAATATCCTGCTGAAACGGTGCCGTTAACACTGTGATAAGGGCCGTTTCTCAATATGCGTACTTGTCTGTACTTGTGTTCTTGTGAAATGTCATCAGTCGCTGTCCAAGTACTGTTCCAATTCAAAGTTCGCATCTAGCCAAGTTCAGTTCAAATCCCCGGATGTGTTCTTGATCCGCCCCTTTTATCGAGGATGCATCGAGAGGTGACTTGTGCAGACATACGGTGCATTCCAAACGGGATATATCGCCCTCCGAAGGGCACTTCGGAGTGAAAATAATCATGGCCGCCATATTGAAGGGTCGTTCCAAACCAAAGTGCTCAAATCTGGCCACTTCAAAGGGCCCTTTGGAAAGAAGGATTTCGAAGGGAACAACTGATGGACACTTCGGGCCCCCATGATCCTTTGCACAGGGAAGTTGTTTGACGCCACAGAATGGCTACAGGAGGTTAGGAGTTCGATTTTAACTATAAAGGTATGTATAATATTTTTCTGTACTACTGTAATATTTATACAAGTTAGATTTGGTACATTATTATGGTCAAAATGACATTGATAAATGAGCCGTAAAGTTTTTTTTTTTTTTTTGAAATACAGTCCATTCAAATGTTTCAAATACATAGATACAATATAGCCTACATGCGGTAAACCTAAAATAAATAAATAAATAAATAAATAATAACGTTAAACAAAAGGCGCAGCTTGCACAATTTATCCTCCTTGATTGTCTCGTTAAGATGACGCTGAAGTGCGTTCCAGAAGAACAGTTTTTTTTTTTTTTTACCCCTACACCCTTCATCCCTTCGAAGCTCTCACTCCGGAGGGTACACCCTCTAAAGGGATTAGGGCATAGGGATGAGCCCTTCCGAATGGAACGCAGGGTTGAAACAGCCAGGTATCCCAGAATGCATCTCGCACTAACCAGCAAGCATCAATAGTAAAGGAGAAACCCTGCATAATTTAAACATATTACTGTTATTATGTCATGATATGTGGTTTTAAGAGTTTTTCAGGCGAGAATGTGCTGGTTTAAAGCTCAAATTTGTGGTTTATTGATAAAGATAGCGCCTTTCTGACAATTTGATCTGACGTTGTCGGAGTTGTGAGATCCAGGCGATCACTGGACGCTCAGCGCTCATGTGCCCAGCCGAGAGCAGCCTTACCTCGGCTAGTCCTTCTGACTTTTGCCGCTGGCTCCGTTTTGGCTGAGGGCAACGTGACGTTTCATAACTTTATATATGGCTATTTAACTTTTGTATCCTACTAAAGCGCTGATTTTGTACGCTTGACTGCAATTGTTTGCTTTATTTCTTATTGTATATTCTTACCTTTTATAATGGCTATTATTGATCATTAAAACTGATATAAAACAAATGGAGACATGGTTTTGTTTTATGTTATAGCCTATTTCATTTTATTACAGTGAAGTTAATCAGAGTATGCACAAATAGTATTACATTTAATATTTTTGAAATATATACTAAAAGAGGCAGGGTTGTTTAATATTTCGTTTTGTTATAAATCTGCACATTGCAGATAATCAATCACTCGCTGCCTGAGACTATTAATATGTTTTTGTTTGTTTTTTAAATAAAACGAAAAGAGGCAGAGTGGTGTTTTATAACAAATTTCGTTTTATTGTTGGCTAAAATATACATAAAGAGATAACCGGAGAAGCCAGAGCGAGCTGAGTGACGTTATCAAGTACGCTGCTGTTCCATTTGCAGAATCACCGGATTTGTGTTCTCCCGTCCACGGGAGTTCGTTCTCCTGAGTCGAAATTGTCCGAACCACCAAGGACGCGAGTCCGAAGTTTGCGAACTTGGTTTTGAGAAACGGCCAAGGTGTCCTCTCCACACAAGGTAAAATAGGTTTGTGAAATGTATTCAGTTTCACAATGTATGGACAAAACAGCGTATGAGTGTTAGAGGGCTTTAATTTTGGAATTCAGCAGCATACAATGTCAGGCTTTGAGGATTACTATCATTTTCAGGTGAAATTGAGCTGTGAAATATTTTTTTTTAGTTATTTTTATTCATTCATACAGATTGACTGACTGACTGACTGAATAAATGAATGAATGTGAAATCACGGTAAGACTGTCTGTGAACCGATCTGAACGTAATACCAAGTGTATGCGCGGACCGCGAAATATAGGAGCGGCTAGATTGACCGCTCATTTCTGGGTGGCGGCTGGCTTGACCGCAGTGTTACGCGTCGTGATCCTTCTTATTGAGCAACGCGATTTATATCATCTCTTTGCTGCAAATGCCTGAACTGGAACGTTTCTTTGGACGGATGGATGGTTTCTTTCTCTCTAAAGGGCCTTTCACACAGGACGCGGTATGCGCTGCGCTGCGCTATGAAACCCATTCATTTCAATGGCTTGCGCCGCGCGAGGACGGCGTCGGCCAAAGCGCAAGCGCAAGCGCAGCGCAGCGCAGCTTGCGCGCACGCCGCGGTCAAAGTTCAAAATAGTTCAACTTTTGCCGCTGCGCTCTGTGACGATTACCCGCGCGGCCAATAGAAACGGAGCATCCAAACAAACGTAGAAAGCAAAATGGACGAAAAGATTGTACTGTGTGTGTCGGAATTCCCGGAGCTGTATGATACAAGTTTACGCTCCTATAGAGACGTCGGAAGAAAAGCTGTGTCATGGAAACACATATCAATTCAAGTTGGCATGCCAGGTGTGTTTGGTTTTAAGTCAGGTAGCTTGTTTTATGTAGGCAATATGTGTAAACATAGCGTAAGTTACGTGAAATGGACACGGGCAGCAGCAGCGTCTGTTAAAAGTCATTTTTCCTCCTCTCGCCTCCTCCATTACTTAGTTGAAATAACCCAGATAAATAAAAAAAATACTATAATTATTTATATTAAACATTATAGTGTTTTTATATTTTATATTATACTAAAGTTTACAGTAGTAAATACTAAAGTATACTACGGTATTTATTACAGTTTATCAGTTCACTATAGTTAATATTACAGTATGCTGTAGCATTCATTAACAAAGTGTTGTAAATAATATAATATATACAGTATACTACAATATACTATAGCATGGTTCAAAAACACTATTGTATTTACTATAAATTACTATAGTATTTTTTTTTTCATCTGGGAAGCTCTGTTGTTATCGTAAATGCAATATTATAAATACACTGAATAACATTCAACAGTTTGTAATGTGGTGAACAGCAAAGTATATGGTCCATACCGTTTTTTTTTTTTTTTTTATTAAATGTTTTATTAAAAGACATAATATGGTAGGAATGATTGTCACATAAACATACAGATTTACATTCAAAGTAGGCATGTCAGGTGTGTTTTAACAGTCAGGTAGCATGTTAGTAGGCAATATGTGTTAACATAGTTTAGGTTTTGATAAGTGTTCCCCATGGATAGCTCTATACCTGTTAGAGGTACAGTTTTCAAATGTGTTATTAAAAAAAGTAACACATTTCCTCCACTTATTTAGAGGATGAGTGTAAAAGGCGTTGGAAAAATCTCAGGGACAGATATATAAAGGAGAGAAAAGCCATGAGGGAGAAGAAGAGTGGTGCAGGGGCAGAACAGAAAACCACATGGAGGTATTTCTCCATTATGAGTTTCTTGGAGCCTCATGTCAGAGAGAGGGCCACTTCCTCCAATATGTCCCCGTCCCTAGAAGAGAGATCCTCTAGCCCCCACACCCTCCAGGTTACCTCATCACCCCTGGCTGCTCAGTCATCACCACTTGGTAACCCAACTGAAACCTTTACCCTTACCCTGACTGATGTGTCTCCCAGCTCCCCATCTACTCCTGCAGTTCTGGCCACTGAATCTTCTGATACTCTGAGTCTGTCTGACCCCCCTAGTCAAACCGGGGAGACCCCATCTACCTCGGCACCCCATGTATCACATGTACCTGCAGTACCCAGCACTCCACAGCCTACGCCAGCACCAAAAAGATCAATGAAGACCAAAAAAAGGCAGTGGCAGAAGGATGAGTTTGATAATCAGTTGATGAATGTGCTCAACCAGTCTGCAGATGAGGAGGAGCTTTTTCTTTTAAGTCTGGCCCCACGTCTTAGAAACCTGTCACGTGAAAAAAAAAGTGAAGTTGAAATGGAGTTCTTGTCTGTTTTACATAGGGCTGAGTTTTCGTGAGAAATAGCTTCTTGATATTATTTGTTCCTTGGTGTCAGCTTTAACGTTCGAATACTTTAATTTTTTATTCTAAAACATACACACACACGCACACACATTCTGAAAACTTACCTTAAATGTTCTGCATTACATAAAGGATAGGACAAACATTGTCCATGCAAACTGTTAAAAAATCCAGTTATTCTGTAACAGAACTGAGTTCATTATTTGTGTTTTGATTCAGATGTTACAGTGATGAATCATTTTTTAGTGTATGAACTATGCAGTTGCAAATGAAATCAAAAAAAATTTCAAACTATTAAAACACATGACAGATGTAACGTGTGCATGCAATGTGTATGTTTAGTCAGGAATCAGATCTTTCAAGAATAAGTGGGTGGCTCTTAAAAGAGCCTTTGTGTTATGAAAAGCAGCAGCAGGTGAGGGGTGCAGAGATGACAGGTGGGCAGATCAGGCTATGTTGTGTTGCCAGGGGACTTCACCACTGGCAGAAGAAAAGTACCTGTTGAAGGACTCCCGAACAGCTATGGCCTCTTGGGTGGAGTTGTTGGTTCCCTCTCCTTGCACGTGTAAATGCAGGGATGCGCTGTTCTTCCTGTGGGAAAGGTCCTTCTGTTGTGGAGTTCCACCTCTGGAAGTTATGAAGGGCCACTGTTGCTTTCACAATGGCATCCACATTTGCAGGGCTCACTCCAATCACCCGGTGGTAGATTCTCCATTGTGCAGCAAGAATCCCAAAGGCATTCTCGACAACTCTTCGGGCTCGTGAAAGGCGGTAGTTGAAGATCCTCTTTGATTGGGAGAGGTTTCTTCCAGGATAGGGCCTCAGCACATTCCTCCTTGTAATAAAATGAGAAGATAAGACACATATATAGATACAGACTACAACTAAATGTAAACCAATAATAAAATATTTAAAAATGTAACATAATTCTATACAAAAATGTGAAAACAAGGCATCAGACAGTGAAAAAAGCAATTATGTCAAAATTTGATGCAGCAAGTAATGTAAAAATCAGACATTATTTCTGTTCAGAGTCAAACTCAAGACCCAAGATAAAACTAATTATTTGATACTGTGTATAATGTATGTATAACACACACACTATACCATGATTTGCAATCAGTATAACTTACCTGAGGGGAAAAGCCTCATCTCCCACAAAGACATGAGGCATGGGCCCCAGGTGATCAGCGTCAGGGAGAGGAGCATCTGCTGGGAGATGCAGCTTCTCTTCCCGCAGGGCTTGTCCAAAAGCAGAGGCAGCAAGGGTTCCTCCATCGCTGTTCCGACCAAAAGCTCCAACATCCACCACCCTAAAAAGATACCTTGCATCCACAACCGCCAGAAGTACAAGAGAGTATGTTCCCTTGTAATTAAAATACTGGGAACCTGAATTATGTGGTGCCTGGATTACCACATGCTTCCCATCAATTGCACCCACACAGTTAGGGAAGTTCCACCTCTCCTTGAAGCCAGTGGCAATCTCCTGCCAATCAGCAGTCTTTGGTACAGGCAGAAAGTCATCCACCAGGCTGTCCCAAATGGCCTTGGACACATCTGGCACAATGCCTGCCACAGTGGAGATGCCCACTCTGTAACTAGAAGCAATGGTGGTGTAGGAGTCACCAGTTGCCAGGTATCTGAAATTAATGACATTATGGTGTTCAGTAAAATCTTAACTACTGGTACAATTAAAACAGCAAAACCTTTAACCTCAAATTAAGAAACTGGGGGCTTCCGGTTATGGCGTCGAGCTGAACGGCAGCATTTCTCCCCGCTCCGTCGCCGAACTTAAGATTTTCGCTGCAAAAACGCCTAACTCCTATTCTAAAGCTACTTAAAGTCAACCTAATGTCATTGTAAGTTAAACATGCCCAGGGGAGTATCAAAGAGTAAATATAAGAAATCGCTTAACTCTCTGGACTTTCAAATTAGTGAGGACAGTGTCTCAGAACCCGAACATAGTGAAGGAGACGCCATGTCGGTGGTCACAGACAGCGCGCAGGTGAACGAGGTAACCAGCGCTGATATTATGCAAGCCATCAAATCCCTCAAACATGACTTTCATGCAGAAATTAGTGGTGTGTTAACGGCTATTAAGGATGTTCAGGCGAACATACATGAGTGCAACGGGCGCATCACACAGGCTGAAGAGCGGGTATCCTCGGCGGAGGATTCAATTAGCGGCCTGCAGACAAAAGTCAGTGCGTTGGAAAGAAAGGTGAAGTTTTTGGAAACGAAGGCAGATGATCTGGAAAACAGAAGCCTTCGCAATAACATGAGAATCGTGGGCATACCAGAGAAGGAGGAGGGGGCGGATTCTTGCGCTTTTATGGAAAACTGGTTTACCGAAAATCTAAATGTGCAGCCGCCGGTGGTATTGGAGAGAGCTCACCGCATTACCGGATCGACGAGCGCCCCCGCCTCCACCCCGCGAACCTTCATTGTGAAGTTTCTAAACTATCGAGACAAGGAGCGTGTATGGAGAGCATCAAGAGCAAAAGGCCAGTTGATCTACAAGAATAACAGCATCAGGTTCCACCCGGATTTATCGGCTGAAGTATATAAACAACAGCGAGAATTCTATGAGGTGCGGCAGAAGTTAAGGGAGAAGGGAGTTGACAAACACAGGATACTTTTTCCAGCCAAGTTGCTTGTGACCCATGGGGGACGCACATACACTTTCAACACGCCTGCTGCAGTCTATCAGTTCATTAGTGGTCTGGGAGGAGACGCATGATAAAGCTATGGTGACATTTCTTTCAAGGCCTTTTTTTGCTGCTCGCTTCCCTCCCTGCTCTTCCGTAACAATAACTTGCTGCGTGACTATATTAGGGAGGTAAGCCACTACTTGCTGTTTTCATAAGCAGTTTTCATTGGTTTCTAAATTGTTGGATGACTTTATGGGCGTAAAGGCAATAGCACTAAATCCTCTTCAGTGGCGGATAAAGGATCTTTTTTTTTATTATTATTACTATTTTTTTTTTTTTTTTCTCACTTTATTTTAAAAACTGTGGCGATGAGAGTGGGAGACATAAACGCAGGACATCTGTGATGGTCGGAGGGGACACAGATTTACTGCGGGACTGCAATAACGAGCTTGCAGTCAAGGCCCAGTCTCCTTTATGGAGGTTCTGGATAATCCTTCACTTCCTTGCAAAACTTTTTCTTTCACGGCCGACTCAAGTGCTTTATATGGTTTTGTTAATGTTACTGCAAGGAAGACTTGTATGTTTATGGGTGAATAAATTGGAAGCCTGGACGCAAAATGTTATCATGTATATAGTTACAGTGTTCGTGTTAATGTTTTATTTTACAACATGGGATATGTATAACAATGAGCCCCAAGAACATAAAAGAACCGCAATGTGCGATAAATGGTTTGCATACGTAAGCGTTAATGGATAGCATAAGAGTAATTAGCTATAATGTTAAGGGCTTACATAACCCCATAAAAAGGAAAAAAATTCTCAATGAGCTTAAACATCTTAACTGTACTATAGCCTTTATACAAGAAAGCCACCTATCAGATTCTGAACACATGAAACTTAAAAGGTCATGGGCCAGCCAAGTGTATTTTTCATCTCATGGTTCAGGGAGAAGGCGTGGAGTGGCAATATTGTTGCACAGCTCACTGCAGTTTTGTTTACACTCAGAAACTACTGATAAAGAGGGGAGATTTATTTTGGTAAATGGATCCATCTGTGGTGTGAATGTCTCTATGCTGAACATCTACGCTCCAAATGAAAGCAATCCTAATTTTTTTAAGAAAATTTGTGAAATGATTATAGAAAAAGCTAAAGGAATCATTTTGATTGGAGGTGATTTTAATTGCATTTTGTCAAATAGGATGGATAAAAACCCACCATCATTTGCCAGGCTTTCAGGGACCAATAGGATTTTAAAACAAATGGTGGAGGATCTGGGTATGATTGATGCATGGAGACATATTCACCCAAGAGATCGGGACTACACATTCTATTCAAACCCACACTCCTCATATTCCAGGATTGATTATTTCTTTGTTGCTAAAAATGAGTCTTACAGAGTCCTAGATTGTAAAATACATAACATAACTTTAAGTGACCATGCCCCAGTTAGTTTGATTTGGGATTTGGGTAGGGGTTATAACCCAAGTTTATGGCGTCTAAATGTCTCACTTCTAAACGATAATGCATTTAAAGATCATATAAAGGCGGAATTGGACCAATACCTTCATTTTAATGACACGAGTGAGACATCACCAGTGACCTTGTGGGAGGCGGCTAAGGTAGTTTTGAGGGGAAAGATAATTTCATTTGCATCAGCTAAGACGAGACTTAGAGAAGCCAAACGTAAAGAACTTGAAGAACAAATTAAACAGTTAGAACAGAGACATAAAAGTCAACTATCTACAAAGGATCTAACTCAGCTTAAGGAAGCCAGGAGAGCTTTGGGAGACTTGCTCACAAATAATACTGAGAGAAATTTAAGATTTTTAAAACAGCGCTATTATGAACATGGGAGTAGAGCAAGTAAATTATTAGCATTCCAACTAAAAAAACAGATGAGTCTAACAGTTGTACAGAAAATTAAACATAACAACTCAGATAAGCCCTTTCTGTATAAGCCAGATGAGATATCGGGAGCTTTTGCCACTTTTTATAAGAAACTGTACTCAAATACAGACACATGTACAGAATTTGGAAAAATTGATGCCTACTTAGAAAACATAAATCTGCCAAAGCTATCAGAAGAAGACTCACAAGCTATTGATCGACCCATTATGAGAGAAGAAATTGTAGAAACAATCAAGGGGTTAAAAAACGGCAAAAGTCCGGGCTCGGATGGATACTGTAACGAATTTTATAAGGCCTTTGTAGATGATATAAGCCCTATTTTAGAGAAAGCATATGCTTATGCATTTGAAAGGGGGAATTCCCACCAAATTGGAAAGAGACAATAATTTCGGTTATTCATAAGGAGGGAAAGGACCCTACAGAGTGCAGTTCATATAGACCCATAGCGCTTCAAAACTCGGACTGCAAAATATTGACCTCTATACTGGCAAAAAGACTTAAAACAGTTATAACGACTCTAGTGCATCCGGACCAGACAGGCTTTATTACTGGTCGCCAGCTGTCTGATAACATTCGTCGGCTACTGAATGTTATGTCCTATGCCAAGTCTAAACCAGTGCCATGTATGGCATTAGCTTTGGATGCAGAAAAAGCATTCGACCGTGTCTCCTGGCCTTTCCTTTTTAGTGTTTTGAGGAAATTTGGTTTGGGTCCTGGATTTGTTAAATGGGTCCAACTGTTATGCTCATCTCCAAAAGCGACAGTAAGGGTAAATGGGTGTTTCTCACAAAAATTTCTGTTGGGGAGGGGTTGCAGACAGGGGGATCCTCTTTCGCCTCTTCTTTTTGCCCTTAGTATAGAGCCCCTTGCACAGCTAATACGAGATAGTACAGATATTAGTGGTATTGAAGTGAGTGGAGAGGAACACAGGCTGTCGCTATACGCAGACGATGTAATTGTGTATATCTCAGATCCCACAAAGTCTGTTCCAAATTTAATGAAATGTACTGAGACCTTTGGATTTTACTCAGGTTACAAAATAAATGTGACTAAGACAGAAGCACTCCCCATGAACAATTTAATCTCCCCACAGATGAAATCTGCTTTCTCATTTAGATGGCCCAAGGAGGGTATTAAATATTTGGGAATAAATATACCCTCTGATCTTAGTTTATATCAAAGTAATTATATTAAATTAATAGATAAAATTAAGCACGATTTGAATCGCTGGAATACACTTCCCCTTACTTTAATAGGCAGGGTGGAGGCTGTTAGGATGAATGTTCTCCCAAGGCTCCTTTTTCTATTTCAAACTCTACCAATCTCTCCGCCTAAATCTACTTTTAGTCTTTTAGATCGTCTCATCTCAAGATTTATATGGCAGGGTAGGAGACCCAGAGTTAGATATAAAGTCTTACAATTGGCAAAAACTAAAGGGGGTCTAGGACTACCCAACTTGAAACATTACTGGTTAGCGTCACAATTACGTGCAATGATAGTGTGGCT
This sequence comes from Chanodichthys erythropterus, assembly GCF_024489055.1. Classification (NCBI taxonomy): domain Eukaryota; kingdom Metazoa; phylum Chordata; class Actinopteri; order Cypriniformes; family Xenocyprididae; genus Chanodichthys; species Chanodichthys erythropterus. Next base: position 47,222,151 of record NC_090228.1, read on the forward strand.
ATCAGATGATACAAGCACAAGATGGCTCAATATAGAAAAAAGTTACAGTCCTGATATGCCTTTGTCAGTGATCCCCTTTAATAGGCTTAAATCCACCAGAGAACTTTTGGGAGAATGGTCGAACACAACATGTATAGCTTGGAAGGAAATACAACAAATGTTTAAGCTAACAGGCAATTTCTCTGTTTTGAGTTCAATTACTTATATTCGAGATTTTCTTCCATTGAGACTTGATACAGGATTCAAAAACTGGAAACTTTTGAACCTTCATTATGTACACCAATTATTTAGTAATAATAACTTCAAATCATTTGAACAACTGAGAATAGAGTTTAAACTACTAAGAACAGATTTTTTCAGGTACCTACAATTAAGGAGTTACATACTAAAACACCCAAACTGGAACAGATTAATAGAGCCCTCCCTTTTAGAACGGTATTTATTAAAAATTCAGGGTGGAGAACATATGAGGAAACCAATAACCAATGTTTATAAGATCATTGCTTCAATGACAAAAGACAATTCATTCTATGTGAAAGACAAGTGGACTAGGGAGCTACGGCTTGAAATAAGTGAAGAAGTTTGGTTGGAGGTATGTACTCAGGCTCATAAAGTTACTAATGCCAACTTGTGGAAGGAATTTCAATGGAAAATAAATAACAGATTTTTCAGAACACCACAAGTTATGGCTAAAATGAATCCAAATCAATCAAGTCAGTGTTGGAGGGGGTGTGGAGAGACAATGGCTACTCACTCACATATTTTTTGGGAATGCCCTTTGTTGGATAACTTTTGGAAATCCATTTTTACATATATTAATAAAGTTTTGAATGTTGATCTGATAAAAGACCCTCTGATAGCAATCCTAGGGATTAAACCAGTAGTGATACACAGTAGGAAAAAGATGTATTTATTACAGATACTACTGATAGCAGCAAAGAAAGCCATTACAAAAAAGTGGCTTAAAAATGAACCACCAAACCAAGCTGAGTGGCTAACAATTTTGAGAAATATTTACACTATGGAAAAAATTACTTATTCATTGAGATTACAAAGGGAACTTTTTATTGAAAGATGGGCACCATTAATGACGGTGATGGAGGACCATTAGAACTAACTGGTTATATTTGCCAGGGGAACTTGAATACAACCCATGTTTTGTTTTAAGTTGATGTTTATTTTGTTCAAATTGTTTGCTTTAAATACTGTTAATGATTTTCTTATTTCTTTTTTTCTTTGTATTTTTGGACATATTTTCTGTGGAATTGATCATACATGTAAAGATGCGTGAATGTTATGATCCCCTGTAAAAGATATTGTTTCTGTGTGCAAGTAATTGTTGTAAAAGGAGATCTGAAGAAAATTCAAAATAAAAAATGAGTAACAAATTAAGAAACTGGTGTGTGGGCGTGAGCGGGATAAAGACATGATCACGGAACTCCTGCAAAACATAGCCTACTATGTATGTAGCCTATGAAATGAAAGGAGTAGTGCAGTCACATCAGTTTGTGTTTAAAAAATGTGTGTATTTTGTAATATATATATATATTATATACACACACATACATACACACACACATATATACAAACACACATATATTATATATTATATATATATATATATATATATATATATAATGCAACGTTATATGTATGTATATGTGTGTGTTATATAGAATGTGTGTGTATATGTGTGCATATATAAATGTGCATATATAAATGTGCATATATAAATGTGCATATATAAATGTGCATATATATATATATATATATATATATATATATATATATATATATATATATATATATATATATATATGTGTGTGTGTGTGTGTGTGTGTGTGTTACATATAAATATAACACATTATAGACAGCACTTAAAAGTAGTAGATTTTATTTCAATATAAATCACCCACCTCAGGCGAATTGCCAGACGCTGCGTTGAAGAAATTGGCCCTCGGTAACTTAAATGGATCCTTGAGATTCTAGGTCCGACTCTGCCCAGCAAACTGTCGAACTGCTCCCTACTGAGCCGAAAGTACACCTGGAACCGGTCGCTGTGGAAACGGAGCTCCTTCGCAAGCCTGAATTCCCCAAACTGTTCTCTGGACCTGAGGGTTTCATGCACCCACAGCCTCCTCTTTCTTCTTCTTCTTACTAGCAGGGCTAGTGCTATCGCTCGCTTCTTAGCACGGGACAGATACATATCTTGCTGCTAACCGACAGGTGGAACAACAATCAAATGACTAGACGTTTAGATCTCCCGCTGAAAGTTTTGAAAACTCCGCCCACTTTGCTCTGGCCAGCGTAGCGCAAATCGCTTGTGTCTGAAGGGCTGCGCTGAACCCAGCGGCGAGCGCAGCGCATGCCGCGTCCTGTGTGAAAGGGCCTTAAGGCCGGGTTCACACCGCGAGCGGCAGCAGAGCAGAAGCAGCGCGTATTTTTTCGGCGTCCATGTTAACAGATGAGAGCGTTCACACCGCACGCAGAGGCTGCGCGGCAGCGCGGAGCAGGAGCAGAGCAGAAGCAGCAGTGCCGCGATCGTTTCGGCGCTGGGTCTATTTTTGCTGCTCTGCTAACGCTCAATTAAAGTGAAAGTACACCTTTGATGGACAAAAAAGTGATTTCACACAAAAAGTGCTCAAAATGCACAGAATAAGTATATCTAGTGTGTTTTAACAAGAATTGAAGTATGTCAGGAGAGAAAATTAATATTAAAAAATATTTATAGAAGATTTACTCATTTAAACGTGTTTTTAATTATTCAGTTTGGGTTAAAGTATAGCCTATGGTTTATTATAGAAAACTAAACTAGCCAGAAAATATGATATATAAACATTATTTTAGTTATTACACTGACAGCAATATAGGCTCTTGCATACCCAAATCAAACCCGAGTTTGCTGTCTTTTTCGCCGAGATTGCAGTCTTGTAAACATGTTCATGCGTCAGATGATGTAAAACACAAAGCTTACCTCATTCGTGTGCAGCAATGGATGACAGTAGGCTTTTATTTATTTATTTTTATTTAGGCTTTACTTATCCCACTGAGCAAATGGACGTCCAAAAGACGTCATTTCGACGTCTTTGTCGGACGTTGAAAAGACGTCCCCAGAAGAGCCAGAATGAAAGTTTTTATGACGTCTTTTTTCGACGTCGTTTGGACGTCTTTTTTCGACGTTGTTTGGACGTCATTGTTGCACGTTGAACAGACGTCCCATGAGGAGCCAGAAGTTTTTATGACGTCTTTTTACGACGTCGTTTGGACGTCCAATATTGACATTTATAGGATGTCTCAAGAAGGTTAAAATTTAGTTAAAATGTGTTACAAAATCAGCTGCAGACTCACTTTAGACATCATTTATACTGCTTCTGCGTCAAATAAACACTTTACACTTTGCATTCAATTAAAACATTTATTTCAACGTAAAGTCCATATGTGATTGTATATGTGTATACCCAGAAATAACAAAAACATATAATAGTGGGTTAAAAAAACATATTTTACGAGCAATTCCATGCAAATATCAATCTTACTGAACCATTTTTTGTGCATTAAGTTCTGTATTTTACAGCTGTTTTAATAGAAATTTGAAGAAAATCGCTATTATCCACCACATATGAGGGGTACACTTAGCAAAATTACATCTTTATCCAATATTGCATTTTTAGATAAATATTTGTACCTTAATTATATAATAAATTAATGATGTTTTTTTTATTTATTTTTTTTATGACAGCTATTACATGATCTTGATCAATAACACATATGATCAACAACGAAATAGATGTGTCGGTCAGTTAGATCATTTTAAAACTTAAATAGCCACAACTTATAGGTTGCAAGTGCGTCTGTTTCTGATATGAAGATTTATTTTAATATGGATCGCACACTTTAACGTTGACCTAGATAAATGTGCACGTTTTTATGCTAAGTATTAATGCACTTACATGACATGGAGGCACCGGCGAGATCACTTGCATTCCTGACATTTCCCCGACACAATAATTATTAGGCTATTTTTGTCAGTGATTTGCAGCAAGCTTTCTGCATGCGCTTGAGCACGTATTAAATTATGCCTATATATATCAAAGGCTCATTATGGTTTATTATATTAATGTAATATATAGTCCACTAGAAAATTTTTATAGTCAAATAAATTCCGCTTTCAAAACCATCACGTCTGTAACATTGATCTTTCCTAAATGCGAAAACGCAAATCAAAATAAAATAGATATGTTATGTTCTGTGAAGAGTCAATCAATCTCCATTTGGTAGATACTGTTGCTAAGTAAAAAAAATATGTTGTCCGTTTTTTGTCATGTCCGCAAAGCAAGTGCATTTCCCTCATCTAAAATATAAAACGCAGTTATAGGTTGAAATTTTTCTGATGTCTAGACTCTATTTTCAGGGGTTTAGAAAAATATAAACAGATGATTCAATATATTGGTAATGAATACATTCTATAAATATTTATGTTTCAAGTTATGCCTGCAAATGTCACATCCATAATGCTGGAATTGCTCGTACATAACATTTAGAAACAACATAAATAACAAACAACAATCCATAACATTCTTATGAAGTCTTTTTAAAAATATTATTGTGTGTGTCCCACTCCTTCCTTTCTTGTTGTGCATGAAGGTGCTCAGAAGCATGTTTTTTATCATCTCCTCTCAGTTGCATCTTGACTCCATTTCATTACTGCGTCTGTATAGGATTGGAAAGACAGAAATTATAAATATGCAAAAACAGACTGTTGTCATACACCAAGTACACATATATTAATTATATATTATTATATATATTATAAGAAAATGGCAAGGTTTGAAATCACTTCATAAATTCATAGCTTTTGCAGCACTGCACCAACTGTACTCTATTTTCCTTTGCCTTATGATTTTTATTTACAATAATGACATCCGATGTACAGAAGCCAATGGCACGTCTTAGTGGCACATCCAGTCTGTATTGGCAGTGTCAGTGGCTATTAGGGGTGTAATGGTTAGAATTGCTCACGGTTCAGTTTGTATCATGGTTTCAGTACAGTTCTGTATGTGCTATTCAGGGAAAAAAGGATTACCATCACATAAAAATAAAGAAAATAAGAACAAAGAATCTACAATCTACTGCAAGCAGCAGCACAAATAAATTCAATAGAGCAAAAAATACAAACTTTCCTTTTGGTATCTTCATTTAAAAGGCCCTCGATGGTTCAAATTGGTAAAATGTACACATTTTCAGTGGTCAAAAACCAAATGTGGGTCACTTTGCATACAGCTGATACTTTTTTTTTTTGTTTTAAAGAGCAATGTCTGAAGAACAAATAATGTTGAAACTAGAAAATGTATCTCGTGATTTTCTATCATCTCAGTTGCATAGAACATACCTGAGTGCCATAAGTACACTTTTTCCAAAGTTTGCATGCCTGCAAATTATTAGATATTAAAGATATCTTAATATCCTTCTTAATATCCTTCTAGATTCTCATTCTTAATAAACTTTACTTTGAGAAAGAGACGAAGAGAAAGTAAGTAGACAAGGAAGACCCCTACAAACTATCCCTGCGTCTCAATCAGCTCCCTAGCTTCCTAGATCGTGTATCAGTATACCGTGTAAATGAATGTGGCCGACTCCCTGATCAGTGCCCTAACTACTGAACTAGGGAGCTGATTGAGACGCACTGTCATGATCACCGTCTGTCCCTGTCACGCCCCGGACTACATCTCCCACAATCCTTTCTGCCAGTCACATGTTCTCTCCTTGTTAATCCCCACACCCAGCTGCAGCTCATTACACAGACTACAAAAGACTCATACACACATCACCTCAGGGCTAGGGCCGTTTCTCAATATGCGTACTTGTGTTCTTGTGGACTTGTGAAACGTCATCAGTCGCTGTCCAAGTACTGTTCCAATTCAAAGTTCGCATCTAGCCAAGTTCAGTTCAAATCCCCAGATGTGTTCTTGATCCGCCCCTTTTATCGAGGATGCATCGAGAGGTGACTTGTGCAGACTTGAGACAGCCAGGTATCCCAGAATGCATCTCGTACTAACCAGCAAGCGTCAATAGTAAAGGAGAAACCCCGCATAATTTAAACATATTACTGTTATTATGTCATGATATGTAGTTTTAAGAGTTTTTCAGGTGAAAATGTGCTGGTTTAAAGCTCAAATTTGTGGTTTATTGATAAAGATTGTGCCTTTCTGACAATTTGATCTGACGTTTAATAAAGCTTTGCGTGTGGATCTTACTCTGAGTCCTGCCTTCGTTACACGCACGCTATGGGTGCTCTGCCAGTTCTTGGCCACACCAATAGATGTATATTATTTCTGTATTTTTACTGTTTTTTTCTTTTACATTCAAGAAATATAGTTGAGAAATTCTATTTAATGTCTATTCACTACCGTTCACTTGCACTACTGTCATTGTGACTTATTTGCACTACCGTTTCTGACTACCATCTCTCATATGTTGTATATATGCCATTTTATATCTGCTTTTTTATCTTATTTAACTTTATTAAAGGTGCTATAGAGGATGTTTTGTTTTATACATTTTTGCAATATTACTTGAAACTGTCTTTACTAACTGATAAAAGACTATTTATTAGGTGCTTTGAAAGGAATAATATCAATATACATCATCTGTGCACGAGGTAGGGCCTTAAAAACATCAGCCAATCGTTTACGTGATCATCGCATAAACGATTGGCCCTCTGCCTTGTCAATCACTGCCATTATATTCCTTGTGAGAGACGTGCGCGGATTGGCCCTCTTGGCCAATCATGGCAGTGTATAAAACAAAACATCCTCTATAGCACCTTTAATATCATAAATATTTTATTTGCACTAACGTTAAGCACAAGCGCCACATACTGTCAAATCGCTTGGGTATGATCACACAAAAGCGTCTCGAAAAATGCTGGCGATAAGCGTGTTTGATATTCGTCCCGGTGTGTACAGGCCTTGAGAATCTAGAAGGATATTAAGATATCTTGAATACTCTTAGGATGCTTTCACACTGGCAGTTTAGTTCGAAACGGGGCTAAGTTCGCATGAAAAGTTGAGGCAAAAAAGGAAGAAGTGCTTTTTACCATTGTAGAAATTGCCACTGTTGGCATATAATGAAACAAAGATTGCTGAAGTCAAATTGTCATTCTGACCCCCTCTGCAAAATAGTGGATTACTCAGTAAATGAGTAATGAGTTCATGGTCAGGGACTATTTTACCCATCAGAAGGAATGCTTTAGTGAAAGTTTACTTCATAAAAGTTGCATTGATACATATTTTTGGCTTTAATATTTGTATTGTGTGGTATCCGTTTTATAAAAGCAATAAGGTACTCAAGGAGCGGCATTTAATAGACAGAGCCGTAGTTCACTGATAACCCCCGCAATATCTCGTTCAATATCGATATGAATCGCCGTCGATATTGAACGCGATATTGCGTGGTTTGTCAGTGAACTACGGCTCTGTCTATTAAATGCCGCTCCATTTGAAAGCAGGTGATGGCAATTTAGCGGTAATCAGGGAACCGGCTTTACTGACGAAATGCGCGTGACAAAAGCATTTGATATATCGCCCAGCCCTACACAGAATGACAGACAAGTTTAAGTTTGAGACTTTACTTACTAGCCATATTGTTCATAACTTGGAGATGTTATCTGACAGGAGGTCCATTCAACTCTGCTGGCATCAGCATGGAAGAATCTAGGAGCATAAATGATTTGTCAACAATATTATTATATAATGTTAGGTTTGTTAGAAATACAGTACCATGCGAAAGATTGGGAACCCCTTGCAGAATTTTTGAAAATTTGAATAATTTTAACAAAATAAGAGAGATCAAAGATATTTACATATAGTCCACAAAACAAAAAAATTGCTGAATTTATTCAAATAACCTGGTTCAAAAGTTTGGGAACCCTTGGTTTGTCACAGTCACCAGCACTACGTTTCCCAGCATCCCTCCTGTTCCTCACCTGCACACGATCATCAATCACCCGCACCTGATCATTACCACTCATCAGCACTCCCTTCATAAGCAGTCACCATCCTCACCACAGTGTCTGGTCTCGTATATTCCTTGTGTTGTGTTTTACCTGTTCCTGTATTATCTCCTGTTGGATTACTAAGTAAAGACTTGTTTAAAAATCATTTACTTCGTTGTGTGTTCCTGCGCAAGCAACCTGTTACAGAAGACCGGACCTCCCAAATGGATGAATGGGAAAAATTCATCACCGTAGCACAGGAGAGCCACAATTTCCTGTCTTTTTCGTCTGTGTTTTCTCACCTTGCAATCACCAGTCTGCTGGAGGATGAAACCCTGAAGAGCTTGTTCTGGATCAGGGCGAACTTCCACGGCCCCAGCAACCTCTCAGACACCACCGGCTTGAACTGGAGGGAAACCTTGTTGAAGTGTCTGGAGAGCAAACGGCCCCGATCCAGAAATGTGCCCAGCCCAGTTCCCAGTCAGAGACTCACCGCAGATGGAGTGAACGACTCCGCCGTGACGTCAGAGCCCGCATCAAAAGGAGCGGTCAAGCATGACCCCATAGCCTGAGGGGTTTCCATCTGAGGACAGGTCTGAGTCGGCAGTCCCATTCAGCGGTGAGCCCTTGCTCTACGGCCCTCTACCCCTACTGCTCCAGCAAGCTCCGCCCTCCCTCAGGCTCTGCCTCTGCCCTTGGTATCCCTGCATCCATCTCAGGTGGTCGTCGTTGCGACTCTGTAGCAGTCGTCTGGGTCATTGCCATCGATCCACTCCATGGATCCACTCCATGCGCCGTGGGTTCAACCTCCGTCATCACTCGTACCCAAGGTGGCACTGAAGCTGTCAACACCATGGCTCCTCCCTCCAGTGCTGCCGCTGTGGTCCACCATCCTGACTGGGGACATGGCCACCACCTGGCTCATCCTCCAGCTCGACCGTCCTTCTCTGTACTGTCACAGTCACCTGCACCGGCATTACGTTTCCCAGCATCCCTCCTGTTCCTCACCTGCACACGATCATCAATCACCCGCACCTGAAGACCATCACCATCATTACTGCTCATCAGCACTCCCTTCATAAGCAGTCACCATCCTCACCACAGTGTCCGGTCTCGTATGTTCCTTGTGTTGTTGAGTTTTACCTGTTCCTGTATTATCTCCTGTTGGATTACTGAGTAAAGACTTCTTTGTTTTTGTGTTCCTGCGCAAGCAACCTGTTAGATGGTTCTTAATACTGTGTGTGGTTACCTGGACGATCTACGACTGTTTGTTTGTTAATTTGAACCCTTTCCAGCAGTGACTGTATGATTTTGAGATCCTTTAACTTTTTCTTCAATTGAGGGACTCAAACTCAACTATTAAAAAGGTTCAAACATTCTGTGATGCTCCAGAAAGAAAACACGATGCATTAAGAGTCGGGGGGTGAAAACTTTTGAATGGGATGATGTCCAAATTTTTCTTTGAGGGTTTTTCTTTTTTTCCATTTAGTACTGCCACAGAATTTTATTAATTTACAATTTTCCTTGATCTTCAAATTCAAAAGGTTTTCACCCCCTGACTCTTAGTGCATTGTGTTTTCTTCTGGAGCATCAGTGAATGTTTGAACCTTTTTTTTAATAGTTGTGAGTCCCTCAGTTGGATCTCAAAATCATTTAGTCACTGCTGGAAAGGGTTCAAATATGCCAAAAATGCTTAAACTGAAGAATCTACAGGACCTGGAGGACTTTTTCTGAAGAACAGAGCTCAGTTTAACTGCTCAGAACAAACAAGAGACTCATAAACAACCATCACAAAACAAAAAAAAAGTCTTGGATCATCCAGGTAATCACACACAGTATTGAGAACCAATGGCTCCCAAACTTTTGAATGGGGTTATTTTAATAAATTCATCCATTTTCTTTTGTCTTGTGGACTAAATGTAAACACATTTTGTGTAAAATATCTTACTCTGGACAGTACTAAATAAAAATAATATGCATTTTGTATAATACCTGTTATTTTGTTAAAATGTTTACATTTTTACATATTCTGCAAGTGTTTCCCAAACTTTTGCATGGCATTGTAAACAAGCTTGAGCATATGTGAAATGCAGAAAAGAGAAAGAATAATAAACAGAATATACAAAAAAAAAAAAAGATTATTTTTTTTAGGTTAACTTATTTAGTATTGTTCATACAGTGTCACTTACATTTGGATGTCACAGCCTTCTTAAAACTAATACATAGAAATATATTATTGAAAAAAGTACATATACATGGTGATATGGTGAAGTATATCGTGAAAAATTGCATATGAAGTTATTTAATGAGCTTTCTCAGTTCACCTGTTTCCTTCAGGTCAGCAGCAAGGGTGGAGCTTAATCACCCTTTGTTGTAGAGTTTTTTTTTCTGTCGTTCCTAAAACCACAAAACAATTTGTATTAATAGTTTACCATGAGAGATTAAACATGTTTGAACGAGTCTTTTCGCGCTTCATCTAAGTGACGTCACCGATTAACAGTACAGAGTACAGCGCATTATTTTAGGTCATATAAATTAGCATACTTCCAATCACCCATTGACAAATTACCAGCAAAACCTTTACAAAACTTTCAAAACATCTAATCTACACATAAGATGTGATATAAAGGCCGAATGTTAATAAACAAGAGCTCAATCGATAGCTTAGCATACCTTCTCTGAAAACGGTTGAGATGCTAACGGACTTTTTCGAAGACACTAAACCGTTTCTTTAAAAAGAAAATATAATATAGCGTGTGAATTACAGGTAAGAAAAGTGTCAGGAACAGTTGTATGTATTATTTGTGTGATTTTATGGACTAAACTCACCTGAAAGCAGTGAAAACAGCGAGAGACGGAGGAGTTTTTGCTGCTTGCTTGTCCGTTGTTGTTTCCCCGTTTCCATGGCAACTCCGTGCTCCGCTTAACGCGGACGCGCATTAAATCACGCCAAAGTCATGCAGCATTTACATAAATAAATACATATAGAATTAAAACATATAACTTAAAATCTTTAAATAATTATAAGCCGCTGATTTTGTGCCACCCAAAAAACTCTGGCAGGCTGATATATTACTGTTAGCTGAAATAACCCAAATAATTCAACACGGTGACCCAATACGTGTAACTCAGCACTTGGGGTTAAAAAAATTTTTTTAGTGGATTGTATCAAGTGTTAACTTGTATGTACAAGTTGAAATGACAATGTACATGAAATTAGAATGACAGCAGTATTGAAATCAATGAAGTCATCTTAATATTATATAATGTTATATAATATACTATGATATTATAATAATATTGCATAATATACTTATAATATAATATAATATAATGTTGAGTGTGTCACAACGTTACTGCCAAGTTTCTGTACCAGTCTTGCACGTCCACTGATGTCCAGTAAACCTCCAATCTGGACGTAAATATTGAACTTAATATCAACGTCCGAGAGACGTCGTAATAAGACGTCCCGATACCGCACCGGATTTGCGCGTCGTGTAGACGTACAGATATGGTCCCGACCGACCGACGCAATATAGACTTGATCTGCACGTCGGGCGGACGTCTCATGTTTGTAGGGATATTTGAGTGGTGTACACCTTGCATGTTAACAAACTTTCAAGACTATCAAGTTTAACAATGACCAATTATAAAAACAAATTTATAGCTGTCTTTGTAAAGAAATGCTCACTTTATATGCAGTTTCGAGCGGCTGCTGTGACGCTGTACAAACGCTTCCAGTGTGAATACTCGCGCGTCTCTGCAGCTGCAGTTCCCGCTCACGCGCTGCTAACGCGCTGCTTCCGCTCTGCTGCCGCTTGCGGTGTGAACCCGGCGTAAGTGTTGATTTCTTCGACCGTTCCTCAGATCTGCTGTATACTAGACGATGCCATCGCTGCGGCTTTGCAGGTAACACTAATTCACGTTATCACCTTGACGACCGGACCAATATTGCCGGCCATCGGTGACGCATCCAGATTCGAAAGACTTGAACTTCAGTGATCTGTGGATTTAAAAGGGGGTAATTGCGGGCGAAACGCTTCGTGTTTGTCACTACATTGTCTTTTTGTATATGCTGTTATTTTGCTTTGTTTGTTTTTATTTTGTTTGGAAACAAGTGTTTCGTGCTTTACATGTTTGTGTATTTGATGCATATTTAACTTTATGGGATGATTTCATGCTCCTAACGACCAATGAACCTTAGCTAGGACGATCACGATATTGATTTGTGATGTTTATCCCTCTGAAAGCATGTGATAAAGTGCTTGAGTTGTGGCCAAATCATAATGTGAAAAGTGTTTATGGATGTGTGTGTGCTTGTGTGTCTCATCCCGTTTTCTTTTTCCCTTCAGAATTGGGGTACCAGTATTAGCCGGTGCCCTTTGTGTGTGGTGGTGGTTCGGCTGTTGGCCTGCAGTGTTCACAACGGGTGTTGTTGGTGCTGTGTTGTGAGAGCACGAGTGGTTGCTGTGTTTATCCGATAGGCGAGACGAATTCCCCAGTTCTGAAGTGGTAAACTCAGGTTTGTATGGATGTGCAAGTTTTATGAGTGATTGTGCTCCCTTTTTAAACTTTTATACATTAAAGAGACTGGTCTTGTACTTTCTTGATGTTTATTAAATAACATTGTGTAAAATGTACATTGTTGTCTGATATCTTTTCCAGCCACTGCTTATCTGTGTGTGGTACTTTGTGTACCTGTGGGTCCCCGGCCCATTTCCGGGGTGGCGTAGTCGAGCTGTTGCCATATTTGGCTTAATTGTGTAAAGCCTTTAATAGCAGAATGCCACACATGCCACAGAATCTTTCACATCCAGATTCCTGCAGGAGATCCCCACACCCGAAGTCGATCAGATTGACCTCAAGTGTTTCTGTGTTGATCAGCAGGTTCTCCAGCTTTATATCTCTGTGGAAAACACCTTGGCTGTGAGCAGCCATTGTTGCCTGCATCATGATAAACTGTCGTGTCCTCATTGAGGATAGCTTCGGTACTCCAAAAAATCCCACAGATCTTGGCAGGGTGAGGGACACTGCAAGACCATGATGATATATATTGGTCAGGTTGGTCCTGCCAGTCCAGCAGCTTAATGATCTTTGGAACTTTAAACCCCTTTAACAGAAGGGGTGTGGGATCACCAAGCTAGAAGAAAGATAGAAGAAAGACTGAAGAAAGAACGTACTGTTAGTGTGCTTTAGGGGTTGCACGACTACTGATTTCTGCTAGTCGATCTCTTATCAAAACAATACTCGAGTTAATCGACTACTCGTGGTTCATAATACTGCAAATGAAAAGACACGAAATAGTTCTTAATGTTTATTAATTCATAACAGAATTCAACAATTACATAAGTAAACTCTCAAAACATTATAATTATGACATTACATATTTTAATTTTCATGTAACAGAGTAAAGCCAAATAAACAGCAGCACGCAACATGTAAATCCTAACATTCACGTTGTATATGCAAACTTTAAGTGCATGGCTGCATGCATACAGTCATTTAATAATATTTACCAAGTTTTCAACAGTAATAACAAGAACGAATAGAATCTTACTTTAGCCGGCCTGAAAATTTATAGACTAACACAAGTCATCGCCGCTATCGTCCTCTCCCCACACCAGTCTTTGGTCGAGCTCATGCATCACCGGTTTGCATTTAGAAATACAAGTGCACCGAGCAATCAGTAATGAGGGAGACCTTTTTGCCTTTCATTTCAGACGCAATGTCCGCTTTCATAGAGTCGTAGAGAATTCACCAATGCTTGTTTGCTTCATGATGTGCATCTCACTAACATTTGCTTTTGCTGTTGGAGGTTTCAATTGTAGGTAGTTGTGCATAGCTGTTGTACTGCTGTTGTATTTTAAAGAACCAGTCTAGTGACAATGCGTACCCAAGACTACCAAGCGTATACACGCCATAAAGTGCGTATCATATGCACATGACAGATGCATACAGTAATTTAATAATATTTACCAAGTTTTCAACAGTAATAACAAGAACAAATAGAATCTTACTTTAACCGGCCTGAAAGTTTATAGACTAACACAAGTCATCGCTGCTATCGTCCTCTGGCCACACGCAGTCTTTGGTCAAGCTCATGGATCACTGGTTTGCATTTAGAAATACAAGTGCACCGAGCAATCAGTAATGAGGGAGACCTTCTTGCCTTTCATTTCAGACGCAATGTCCGCTTTCATAGAGTCGTAGAGAATTCACCAATGCTTGTTTGCTTCATGATGTGCATCTCACTAACATTTGCTTTTGCTGTTGGAGGTTTCAATCGTAGGTAGTTGTGCATAGCTGTTGTACTGCTGTTGTATTTTAAAGAACCAGTCTAGTGACAATGCGTACCCAAGACTACCAAGCATATTACATACATGCCATAAACTGCATATCCTATGCACATGAAAAACTGCTTTTTGGCGTATATATTCTACGAGATTACTTGTGTACTATTGATATGCATTCACATGTGATCGGGTTTTGGGTTTCTCCATTTCGGAGTCGCATCTTCCCTCTCCAAGCATTCTGCCGATTTCTTACCAGCTCAGGATGTTGTCTATTAAAAGATGAATAATTTTAGTTACCATGAAATGTCAAGCATGGACAGCAGTGTGTGTAATGTTTAAGGTTATGGCTGTAAACTCACCCTCAGCGACACGTCGACTCTGTGGTTGTGATCTGGTACTAGAATGAATGGACTGAGGTGGACTGGAGCTGGAGGGGTTTGAACCTGATGATCTGCAGGAGGAAGGACTTCAAGACCACTGGAAAGAGGTTCCTGAAGACCATGATCCTCTAGAGCACAAAGCACTGTACTGTAGAGAATTTATGATCTAAACCAGGGAATTTTGAACAAAAGCATAGTTCAGTTGCATAATAATAATTAAACATTGCATACTCATATTACGATAATTATTCAATTCTTTTTTTACTTTTTTATTATATATGTATAAATATATAATATATAGAATATCTGTTCATTACTTTGATCAAACTTTCAGTCATGATATAATATGTGATGGTGTGGATTTGTAACATATGGTCTCTTGGTCTGAGCTGCCACTCCAGTCACAGAAATGAAGAGAGAGGAGCTTCTCATAACTATCCATCCTCTTCCTCTTTCTAATTGGAGTCTAATTTTGCTCAACAACACTAACGTGTTGATGGTTTTTAGCCGCATCAGTGCTGGATGTTGAGGACGTGCTCCGATAAGAGTCGTGCAGCTGAGCGCTAGAACTATGTTTTCTCTTCAGCACCATGATAACAGCAGCAGACTGGGAAAACTGAGGATATGGTTCTCTTTCATCATCTCATATTCGAGATCCATCTATGGGAAGGATATCTATACCTAACCTCTGCAGAAGCATATAATTTTGGACCAAGACTGGCTTGGCTTACAGGAAACCTAGTGTAGAGGAGATGCTGTCCCTCAGGATAAAAAAGAGATAATATTACCATCGGTCACACAGGATGATAATCTGGATTAAGTCTGGACTGTGCATAGAATTAGTCAAAAGAGAAGTGTTAGCACCTGTGGCTGAACATTCAAAATGCAATCATATCACCATCTCAGCCTGTTTTTCTTTGTGCCATATATATATATACCCTCTCTTTAGTCTCCGTATGTCCAAAAGGGAACTTTTCAAAACATAGAATGAGAAATCAGCATTTCCAGGCCCAGGGAAATGTGTAAACAGTACAATGTGTTCCCTTCTTACCCTGCCAGACAAAACTCTGATCAAACTGTGAATGCCCACCGAAGGCAGCTTTTAAAATTGTAATTCGAAGAACTGAATTTTCCCCCAGGGGCGTGGAGTAAGACAGGGCTGCAGTTTAAGCCCCGCCCTCTTCAACATTTACATCAACCAATTGACTCTTCGCAAAGACCTTTCCCCTTAGTTACTGTTGCTTTGTCCGACAAGCCATGGCTCTGTCACGCCACAGAGAGTGAAAAATACATTGACGAGCAAAAAGGACACTGACAACACGTCGACAGACAAGACATCTTTTAAATTGTGTGATTTTTTTTAAAAGAAATTCGAACAATAAAAATGGTTTTGTGGCTCTTTAATGTCTCATAGATTGCTGTAGTGCCTCAGCTCAAACGGCTCGTAAACCGATCATCTCTTCCTACTAGTTCATTTATAACATCAAATAAACATGAATGAACATCAGAAGGAATGTTGTTTCAAACGCAGAAAGACGTAAATACACTCCAATTTTCAAGGTTAATCTTCTAACTCATGACTGCTTTGTTGGACAAAATGGTGGATCCGGCATTATGATTGGTTAGATCGCTTGTCAATCAAACTCCCGGCGAAGGGTCATTTGGTCAATATATTAGAACATGTTCCTATTCAAAGTCTCACTTTACATAACACAGTAATAAAGTGTCTTCTCTACGCAGATGACATGATTCTCCTGTTACCCACTAAAGAGGGGCTTCAGGACAGCCTGAATATGCTGGAGAATTACTGCCAGTCCTGGGTCCTTAGAGTCAACCCCAAAAAACTATTTTACTTACTTGCTTTATAGGGACCATGTACAATTTTTAACATAAATGTTTCCATTCCAAACAATGATTTAGCTAAAAGCTAATTTTCACCCACAACTAGAGTAATGAAGTTCCAGAAATGCTTCAGGGGCCCATTTCAGAAAGGAGGTTCAACCAACTCTGAGTTAAAACTTGAACTCTGAGTTGACTTACCCTGAGATGGGAAACTCTGAGTTTTCGGTTACAGAACAGCTGAAATGAGTTAGTTCAATCAACTCTGAGTTGACTGACTCTGAGTTAAGCGCGTGCACCACAACTATAAAAAGCCATTATCAATGGAGTGCAGATATTATGAGTCACCATGGCAACAGCACCCGAAAAAAAACGCTCTGCATATTTTTCACCGGCTGAACTTGATGTGCTCATGCAAGCTTACAGTGAGCATGAGCACATTTTCCGAAAAAAAAAAAGCAAAACGACTGCAGCCGCAAAAGAGAGAGAGTTGGCGTGAGAAAAAATAGCTGCTCGAGTCAATGCGTGTTTAAATTTTAATTACTGTTATACAGTGATGGGTTTAATTAATTACTAAGTACTAATTTACTTTTTTACTTGAACAAATAAGGGATTAGCTACTCTTAATTTTTCTGTAATTTAATTAAAGTTACTTCTGATGCAATTGCATTAAATACTGATTATTTTTTTTTAAGAATTAAAAGTGCGGTTTACTGTATATCCTTGTGTTGTAGTTGAGGTTGATATATATTTCTTATTATAAAGAAATTAGTAATAAATAATTAAATACTTTGTAGGCAGAGTAATTATTATAATTAATCTAATAACTTTTTTAGATTAACTTACCCAACACTGCTGTTATATCAGAAGCGAAAGTGGAAGAACAGTACAATATTGAACCTAATTTACATTTTCATGTAGGTGCAATCCTGCAGGCATAAAAAGGACCTGGCAGCTGCTAAAAATTAAATATAAAAACATAATTCAATCGGGTAAGACTTGAGCATATCATGAGTGTAGGCTACCTGACTTAACAAACATATGACATATTACATAACTAAATATCATCCAGTGTCTAGCAGTGCAGAAGCATTTTTGACATGGGTCTAATGCTGTTTTCAAACAATTAAATATGAATTCTCATTTCACTTCTTCTCAGCCAACAGAAAGAAGGCAGATGCCCCTAAAACAGGGGGAGGACCTGCACCACCACCACTCACAAGTGCAGAAGAGATGGCCCTGAGCATGGCCGTATCTACCATTGAGGACACCGAGGTCATGTCCTTGGTATTTTTTCCCTAAATTTCAAATTAGTCAAAGCTGAAATCCAGCAGTGATGATCAATGCCAAACACAGAACCCGAATCCATATGTTGTCTGTATTTTCCATGGGCGTCGGAACCATTGTATGTGGGTGGGACAAAACCCACCCACTTTTTAAGACCAATATTGGACCCACTCACTTTTACCGTCTCTAATCCCCCCCAGGTGTTGCTACTCCACAAAACACGAACAGAGCATAAAAAATACCAAAAATAAAAATATTTTTAAAAACATCGCCAAGTAAAACATTGCGTTTATAAAGAAATGTCTCTTTACGACCACAACAAACGGGACAATTTCAGACGCGCATTCCACCTTCGGCTCAGCGCCAGGCACAAGTCAAACGAGCGCGGAAAATGTAGCTTCATTTGAACAACAGTGAACTGTGGTCAGATGAGATGTTGTCAGGCTATGTCAGTAAAACTCCAATCACCTGTTAGGCTATAGCCTACTGTGCTCGAAGCGTGAACTCAAGAATTGCTCGCGCAAATGCGCGGCGCGTGCTGCATACTACTGCATTATAGTTTAACTAAAGCGCTAAAGAAACTACGGGCATGCACCATCATTATTCTGAGGTAAATGAAGTCATGGAATTACCAAACATGCGATTAAGCTGCCTCAAAACTGTGCATCTGTATGTATTTGTTGCCATGGTTTTAAAGCTATTGTTATCCAATTTGTTGGCCTTAAAACGTCTTAAAATGCATATATGTACATCAAGGAAATCAAAATTTTCCTCGGGGGAGCATGCCCCCCAACCCCCCTAGCAAAACAAATTTTTGTGACCTCGGTAAATATAAAACCCTGCGTACGGCCCTGGCCCTGAGCCTGAACACCGGCAGGCCTGTGGCTGAGGGAATTCCTGGAGGGAGCTCATCAGAGCCAGTTACTCCCCAGAAGTGACTTCATAAATTGTAAGATGCTTTTCTGATATTTCCATTTATTTCAATTTGGGTTGGGTTTTTTGTTTGTCCCAACAGATTTTAATGGTAATATCTGCCTTTTTGAGCCTCCTGTCAAACTCACAACAGAAACCCAGGCAGTTGTAAGTAGCCTACTAAATAAAACATAAATTATGACAAATCATATTATAAGGTGTACTCAGCTAAATGCTCTCCACAGGATGATGAGGATGATGAAACCACCTCTGCCACAGAGAGGCCTACAGAGGTAATATTAATATAGTGTCTACACATTCACATTTTCCCAATTTTTGTGTCTATAGAAAAGTTTATGTATGTTATAAGTATATAAACTGACATTGTTCTTTATCCCTAGAGTGTGGAAGAACAGCAGGAGGAGGGTCTATCAAATTCTGCTGCACAGATGAACACAGTTCAGTGATGTTCAGTAAATGCAAGAGTTTAATTCTGTACAAGTCATGTACAACTATATCATGTAACTTTAAGCTACTGTATTTTCAGTTACCAGTTAAAGAGTTATACAGATCTGATTAAAATAAATAGAAAAAAAAAATGACAAAGAAATGATATACTTGGATTGTCAGATCCAAAAGGCAGATCTGGAAATTGAGATCCTGAAACTAAAGCTGGAGTTGAGTGTATGGCCACAGGGGAATTCTATGAATTATAGGAAGAATATTAAAATCTAACAGTTGCGTTTGTATTTGTAGGAAATGAAGAGCAAATAAATGGTTGTGATTTTGTATTTATTGATCTTGTTTCTTTTGTGGGTGGTTGTGGTGGTGGTGGCTGATTAATCTGCAGAGAAATTGCAGCATATAATATCTCAAACTGGAAATCTGCAGGATTGATGAGGTCTTCCTCAGGGTCTTGTATTTGTAGGGCAGGGTGTTGCTCCCCTCTAATTATGGCAATATTATGGAGAACAACACATGCCACAATAATGTCGCAGGCCCTCTCAGGGGTTACCCTGAGGTGACGTAGGCACTGAAAACGTGCTTTCAACAGGCCTATGGTCATCTCCACCCGGGCTCTTGTCCTGCAGTGTGCCACATTGAAGCGTTGCTGGGGGCCTGGTTCAGGTTCTGGGTAAGGGGTCATTAGTTTTGGTTGGCATGGGTAACCCCTATCTCCCCTATCATACCTAAGCACTTGAGAGCAAGGCACACTTTTCTTACTGTTCTGCACACAGTGGCCTTACTAATGTGTTCTGCATCCCCGATGTTATAAAGAAAACTGCCGTTTGCAAAGAAACGCAAAGCAACACAAAGCATCTGCTCAGACGTAAGAGCACAGCCACGATGGCTGACGTTTGTGATGTAGGGATGGATGAGATTATGAATATATCTAATTGACTGTAAAGAAAAACAGTACCGCTCAAAGAAAAATGCATGTGGATATGACAAAAAATCCACTCGGGGTCTCAAAATCCTCTCCCGATGTAAATGCAACTCTCTGCGAATTAATGCAGCCTCCTCATCTTCAGGATACTCCATAAAAGGACATGCCATTTTCACTTTGACTGTCTCTGCATGAAGGTCTCTGTATGCGCAATGAATGAATGAGTTATTTAAATACCACTTCCACTTTAAGAAGGGGGAGGAGACCGAAATAAACTCTGGGTTTACCAAAGAAAACTTGCTCCCGACCAGGTTACGTTCACAGAGTAATTTACCAGGGTAACTGACTCTGAGTATAAGTTACCTCTTTCAGAAACGGGCTTGACTTACCCTGCTTTCTCGGGTTTGACATACCTCCCATTCTGAAACGGAAAACCCAGAGTTTCCCTCATTTCAGGGTTAACATACTCAGAGTTTTCACTTAACCTCCTTTCTGAAACGGGCCCTAGATCTCTTATTTATATTATTATTTTTATTTGCTATATAGCCACGTGTATAATATTGTCTTTTTATTGAGTTTTATTACTATTATTATTATTATTATTTTCAGGCTTTATTAAATCAGATGTTCTAAAACAAATTTTCTATGTTTTAATGCTTTGGTGATACAAAATGTTTTCGTCATGCCAATAAACGGACTGCATTACTGTTTTATTGTTTTTTAACTGAAATGTATTATTGAGTTATTTCACCGATACATTCAAGTCTGAACCTTTTTTTAAAAACAAAAACGCAGCTGCGTGTGATCGGGACTTTTATTTTGGTATCCAGGATTTTGACGTCATAGGCCTGCGACGCGCTCCTGCATCTGTTGTGATTCTGCTGAAGAAATAAAGATTCAGTCACTAAATTAAGAACAATGTACTTAACACTCCCTATACCCCCTAAAGTGAAAGAAACACACTTCAAAGTAATGAATAATATTTACCCCTCTAAAGATTTACTGAATCTTCGCTTTGGTATAAATGATAATGAATGTACATTCTGTGAAAAGGATGTTGAAACTACGGACCATGTATTTTTCTCATGTAATGTGATTCAGACGTTTTGGTGTGATGTATATAAATGGGTTAATCAACAGATGTCTTCATTCCCAACCTCTTTCTCTAGAGACGACATAACATTTGGTTTGATATTGCAAGACAAATGTGATGAGCTCTGTATTAATACAATCATATGTCTAGCTAAATTCTTCATTCACAAATGTAGAACTGTGAAATCATCTCCCAAATTTATTGTTTTTTTAAATGAATTTAAACTGTATGTGAAATCTTTAAAAATCTTGAAAGGTCCTAAAGCACAAAAAATATTTGATACCCTAAAACACTTCCCAACTGAGGTTAATAGCTAAACAATGACTGAATCCTCCCCTTATGTCATGTTACAATCTCTCTTTTTTTATTTTTTTTTTTTATTTTTTTTTTATTTTTTTTATTTTTTTGAAAATCATTTTTATTTTTGTTACTAAAACTGCAAATATTTTCCTGATTGTATTAAGTGCTGCTCCCTCAGGCTATATCTTGTCTGTATTCTACTAGAAGAAACTGATCTTATGCAGCCATGTTTGTTTGTAAATCTTGAAATGTTCAATAAAAAAAAAAAAAAAAAAAAAAAGAATGAGAAAAAGCAGAAAAAAAAAAAAAACAAAAAAAAAAAAAAAGATTCTGCTGAAGAAAGGTTTGTGTTTTAAGCGTTTAAGGCGTTTAAAGCGCTAGAAACCATTTAAAGTGACGCAAAATGAATTGTGTATTATTAAATGTAACATAGCATTGCTTTATCTAACATGTATTATCGTCGAGTGAGTAAAGTAACAATGAAAACTCGCGAGTAACAGAAAGGGTGCGTCTCATTACGCGCCCTTTATCATAATTCAGTTTATCATAAACACGAATTCCGCCACTGTCGACTGTGGCGAGTAGTAATACAACTTTACAAAACTCTTAATCAAATACTTTCCAAAAAGATTCAGTGATTCGAAGTCAGTTTTGTAGTGTCAATTTTGAGTGTTTAAATTGTCTAATCAGGTGATTTAAGGCCAATAACTCCCATTCTGACTGACTCCCTTCAGTGTTTCCCATGGGATTTAGTGAAACTGTGGTGGGTGTAGCAGACTTCAGTAAAGTTGGTTTTATATTCGCACATTCGGACTTCTGATAAATTCAGACTTTCCAATAAATGTGCAATAAATGAATGTTTGCGATTTTTAAGCAGTGACATGATATTGACAACCAACGATTGTCAACTTACAACATTTTTCACAGTCGATCAAAATAGGCAAGTATTGTTTTAATGGCATATTTACTTGTGAATGTCCACTGAATGTCCAATGTAGTGTGATTAACAAGACTATTGAATACGGATGTCTGAATGTGCGAATATAAAAACAACTTTACCCAAGTGTGTAGCAGAGGGTCTGGGGACATTATTCCCCTGTAAGAAAATGTAGTACATTTAAAAGATAAATTTGTTAATCTGGTGCACTTTGAGAGTTCAAAATTAAGAGCTTCATTGCATTGCATTCTGTGCAATGACTTTAATGGAGACTCATGCCTCTTTTTAGTAGTGATATAGTGTCTCAGTCTACATTACACTATGTAATAATAATAATAATAATAATGTTGCAATATTATCCAGTAATAGCCATTTATTGTAAAACAAATGCCTTGAAAAAAAAAAAAAACTTTATTTTGTCCTAATTTCTATATGCAAGAGATAAACCTGTGAGCTTTCAGTTTGAAACAAGTTCACAAACGTGTCTCATTTGAACTTTTATGTTATTATGAAAACTTTAAATATATTTTTGGGGGCCTTCAGAGTCTAGTTAATGAATGGGAAGTACTGAAATCTTTTGTGGCCGCCACAAATAAATCAATGTATGGAAAACACTGCTCTTAACAGTGCACTGACTAAGGAGCTGATTAAAATACACCCAGAGATTTAGTTTGGATTCATTTTCCTTTCAGTAAATTATTCTCATCTCAAACAGGACAAACACACAGAAAACCTCCTGGGGAAGCGACTGAGAGCCAAGCGACAGTATTATCAAGATGGCGTTTATTAAAGTGGAGATTGAAGACATGAAGATTGAAGAAACGTACAGTGTGAAACATGAAGATACTGAGGAACAAACAAAGATGGAGTTTATTAAAGAGGAGAGTGAAGACTTTAGGATTGAAGAAACATTTACAGTGAAAAATGAAGATTCTGAAGAACAAACAGGTTAGTTTAATTCATCCTTTAACAAAGTGTACAGCTCTACAGAAATTATCATTTTGGATGTCAATGATATTTATCCTTTTAATATTTTGTATTTTAAGGGGAAATTACCTAAATAATTAGTAAATATACCAAATATTTACCTAAATTTATTATCTGCAAAAGGTATAACCACTAGATGGCTGTATAGCCTTACATAAAACAGTTGCTGCGTTAATTGTTTTAGGTTATTCATATATGTAACAGTCCTACCCAACCTGCTCTGCGTGAATTTAAAGGATTAGTTCACTTTCAAATTAAAATTTCCTGATAATTTACTCACCCCCATGTCATCCAAGATGTGTATGTTTATGTCATATACAGACCTAAATTAGAACTAAATTGTCATACACAATATTCTAGTGCAAGTAACTAGAGTTCAAACATTGACCTGTGGAGGGCAGTAATACACTTAGCAGTGTCTACACTGCCAGAATTCTAATAGAGAAGAAGAAGAGAGCTAGTTCAAGATGAGCATTTATGGTTAAAACCAGGGCTCTCAAGTTTTGAACTGAGTTCAGAGTGAGATTTCGGCGGGGGACGGGGGTCTGATATGAAAAATGACACACATTCGTACAAATAAAAAAATAATTTATTTAATTCAGCATTTTAGTGTGTATGTGAGTGAGTGAGTGTGAGAGATAGATAATGGTAATATAATCATACACATTATATTGTTGTTTTTCCTCAACATTGTAATGTGAAACAATATAAACATGGTAACCATATTCCGACTCTAGTGTACCTTATATACGTTACATTCTGCACGATAACTGGCGCGCTCTGCTTTACTAGTGTTTTTTCCCGCTCGCTGCTTGAGCCTATAATGCTTTTGTTCTTTAGGCCTATATTTTTTGTTTACACATATTGTTTAATGTTTTAAACTGAATGAAAACCTTAAGATAAAACACAAAATTGTTGTGTATATTACCTAATCATAAGTTTGTTCAGAAATGGCGATGATAACTTGAATTAAAAAAAATAAAAAACGTCTCTCATTTTCTCAAAATAATCGTAATTTAAAGCTGCTGTCTGCGATTTTTGGCCCTCTAGCGGTTAATAAACAGAACTGCACATGTCTTGCGGAGAAACATTCTAGCCGGAGCTACTTTTCTCCGTGTATGTCTCATGGTATGTCTATGGCGAGTCACGAAGTTACATACTCTGCGGCGAGTCCTACCAGTCCGGTCTGAAATAGTCTGAATATAAACACTTATTATAAGTGTACCATAATGATTCAGGATAAGAAAAAAACATGGTTTGGAAAATGGATTCATGTTGTATATTCTCATTCTATATTTTTTTTTTACATTTTTAACACAAATACATGAATATTCGTTTTTTTACTAGCCCAAATATTCGAATACAATATTTTGGAAAAATGCCCATCACTACTAGCCAGGCAAGTTAACGTAAAAGTATTCTGGACAAACTGTTAACTAACCTACCAGCTGCCTGGACACAAATATTCCCCAGCAATTTGATGAGATGACTTACTGTACTCATAGGATATGGTCCCACATCGATTGCGATCAGTCTGTAGCCAGATGTGAATCAATGTGACTGACAGATGTCCTCTTCTGTAGCTAACTACCTCAGCGAGCATCTGAATCAGTGCGCGAGCCCGTGAATCACAGAATGTGTCGTTGGAATCAGAACATAAATATTTTTGTGGCGGGAATGTCTAAATCTTACCCGGATACAGTAATTCTATTTTCTGATTGGCTGTTCGGTAGCTATATTTTTTTATTAGATTAACTGGTGCGTGGCAGGGCCTTCTTAACTCTATGGGGAACTCGCTTGATTCCTCTAATAGCGGCGCAACTTGTTAGGAGATTTCTCTGCGTGAGAAATACAAGGTGTGGCGTGTGAGCGTGTGAACGGGTTGAAATGCGTGTGTCTCACGCCCAATGCGTGAGACTTGAGAGCCCTGTAAAACTTATAATTTTTTAAATTTTTTTAGAAAGTGAGTGATGGTTTCTCTAGATAAGACCCTTATTCCTCGTTTGGGGTGTAAAGAAAATATCGCTACACGTGAATATCGCAATATTATTATATTATATAATATTATTATATTATATTATATTAATATAATATTATTATATTATGTATCGATTCTCAAAAACGCTGTATCGATATTTATTTATTTATTTATTTACATCCCAGGTTCATGGCTTTGTGTTCAGTTTAAACCACAGGCTGTATTAAACCAAACCGCTAGATGTCAGCATTATCTCAGAACATAAACGTAAAACTGACGCGTAGCCGGAGAAGCGCAAGGTGCATCAATAGCGTTAGTATTAGCAAACCCAGCTCACAAGACGATAAAATTTGTTCCGCTCATGAACAAGTGTGGACTCATTTTGACTTCAACTATAAAGAACCCACTAAGGAGATCGATAAGAGTCAGTTGTTTGCAAAATAGGCCATGTTAAAATAAAATCTGAGCGCTCACTTAACATTCCGACACGATCCACGCTGCTGAGAGGCATTTAGATAGAATATTAACGTTATGTACTGCACGTTTTCCTCTCAGTAACAAAATAAACACAACAAAAATGACAGCGGTGACAGCTTAAAGAAATTATTTGATCATAGCGATGTGAATATGTTTGCATCAGCTCTGTTCAGCACTTCAGTAAAGGCACATTTATTTAAATAGCACTTTAAGCATTATACTGCTTTAAAGCAAACAGCTTTTACAGTATTAAATAAAAAAACAGACATTCAGTCATGAAATGGACTATGCACTAGTTGTTAAATAGTTTAGAAATTAAAAACTGTTATACTGTGAACCTTTAAAAACTCTGAAGAATCCTGCAGTCACTTTACCATTTTCCCTTAGATTGTACAAAATAGTGATATAAATGCAAATGATACTGTATTGATTAAATAAAATTAAGTCGTTTGTAAGGGTTTATGCATATGGTGGTGTGTTCATGACTGTTTTTTCTAAAATTGCATCCTTTTTCTAAAAAAACAAATATCGCAATAGATTCCCTTTCTTACGGTATCGCAATGTATCACAAAATATCGTATCGTAACCCCTGTATCGTGATGTGTATCGTATCGCCAGATTCTTGGCAATACACAGCCCTATTCCTCATGTGGGATCGTGTAGAATGTTTTGAAGCTGCACTGAAACTGTAATTTTGACCTTCATTCGTTTGGGCTCCATTAAAGTCCACTATATGAAGAAAAATCCTGGAATGTTTTCATCAAAATCCTTAATTTATTTCCGACTGAAGAAAGAAGGACATTAACATCTTGGATGACATGGGGGGTGAGTAAATTATCAGGAAATTTTAATTTGAAAGTGAACTAATCCTTTAAACTGAAGTCTGGCATGGGAGGCTGGCGCTAACAAAGACGCTAAAGACCACAGGCTCTAGCATTAATAGCTGACCTCTTGAGGCCAGGGGAGTCAAGTTTACATGCACAGCTCTTACTGGCCTACATCCGTTATATTCAGATGTTATTATTGACTATTTTTTTATAAAAATTGACATTTTAATGTTGATTTGAAGAGTCAGTTTTTGCACTATTATTGCAGTCAAATCTGTACACAGAAAACATTTTTGTTACTCATACTAACTCCAAATAATAGCATGAGCAGCCACACAAAAGAAAGAAATCGGAATAAATATTGTCTTAGTACAAACAGGGCAATTTCAGAATGTATTATTGAGTGTTTGTATACCATGAACGGAGTCGTGAGTCTGTGGTCGAGTCATAAATCTTCCTCATATTTAAAAAACTGCGATTGACAAATTCAGATTCAAGTAGCATAGGCTGCGTTTACACTGGCACAAAAAAATCAGATCTTTTGCTCACATCTGACACAGATCGGAATTAGTTGCACACGTGTAAACACAAAAATCCACACGAGATCCGATTTTTTCGCATCCGATCTGAGCTACTTCCAAATGTGGTTTTAAATCTGATACATATCCGATCTCTGGACATGCGACCCACGTCTAAACACGCATATCCAATTCCCATTGGAATTCCAAGCCATCACAAAGCGAGGTCGACACGTTTCCTCACTGAAATGTTGTTTTGATGTTGTTTTATGAAGCAGACCTGCTTGTATACACTCGCACAAAAAATTTGCAGCTTTATTATTGAGTTGGGAACTTTGTCTAACGTTATTTTTCTAGGAAGAAATTGCGCACACACACGCACACATAGCTACATTCAGCAGCTGAATTTCAACTATTTCCCGGTTAATTTAAAAGAGGCTACCATGTTGTTGTTTTTCTTATAAGCCAAAAGCTTCACTGTAGCTACTCTCTCTCACGCTCTCTCCCTAGCTAGCTCGAATTCATAAAAAAAAAAATGGAATTCTAAAACTGATAACTAGATAAAATATCAAATGCAATTTACTTTTTCCGGTCTATACCCGTTTAGTCATAATTTGCGCTGTGATACATCCATGATACTGACAGCTGTTAACTTAAACATTCTGACAGGTAGCTGATCATGGCCACTCGATATGAAATAGGCTATATAAATAATTTGAATGGCATGGCCATTCAAAACCCGAGGGTCTGCTATGTGCATGTAAAACTATCAATGATAGCTGGGAGTACCTATTTTTGGCATTGAGAAGATTTGGTTTTAAAGATGAGTTTATTAGATGCATTAAAACTCTGTACTCATCACCAAAGGCCAGAATAAGAATTAATGGGCATCTCAATCAGAATATTATTCTGGAAAGAGGCTGCCGACAAGGCTGCCCTCTCAGCCCTGCCCTTTTCGCTTTATTCATTGAGCCCATTGCACAGTCAGTTAGAGACGAACAGGAGATAAAAGGAATTAGGGTTAGAGGTTTAGAACAAAAGATTTGTTTGTACGCGGACGACGTGCTCTTGTTTGTCGCAGCACCAGAGGTTAGCATTCCTAGGTTGATGTCCATCCGAAAAAAATTCGGAACTTACTCGGGATATAAATTAAACGTTCAGAAAACACAAATCTTAAGCTATAACTACACCCCTCATAATGCTATGCTGAATAGGTTTAAATTTAATTGGAACTCATCAAGTATTAAGTACTTGGGGATTATAATAACAAAGGACATTTCTAAATTGTTTGATAGTAATCATGGTCCTACAAATAAGAACATTAAATCAGACATAGATAGGTGGTCCCAACTGCCCTTAGAGATGCATAACAGAATAGATACTGTAAAAATGAACCTGCTTCCTCGTCTTCTATATCTCTTCCAATCCTTACCAGTTGAAGTTCCAGTAAAACAATTTACTGAATGGGATAAGTGGATTTCAAGATTCATATGGGGCGGAAAGAGGCCAAGAATTCAATTCAAAATACTGCAGCTATCTAAAGTGAAAGGGGGTAGATCACTGCCATGTTTTTCAGACTACTTCAAAGCTGCCCAGCTAAGAGCTTTAGCATGCTGTTGTAACTCAGACTATGTAGCAAAGTGGAAGGATTTGGAGATCTCTCAGCTTGCTATACCACTGCAATCAGTGCTTGGTAGCAAAATTTTATATGAACAGTATTCTAAAAGGTTAAATCAATGGACTAAGGTTCCCTTCAGAATCTGGTTTAAAGAATGTAATTCAACACTAGAAAGACAGTCTAGAGTACTAAGATGGGTTGCGTTCGACCCTGACTTTAAACCAGCAAGTGCTGATGGGAGGTTTCAGCGTTGGTATAGGCTTGGCATCACCTCCTTTAGTTCAATCTCGTCAAAGGGAGAATTGGATAGCTTTCAGGAGATTTCTGATACATATGGTCTGGAAAAACTTGATTTTTTTTAGGTACTTACAAATGAGGACTTATTTTAATAAAGAGATAAGATACATGGAGAAGCATGACACCAATTTAATTGATCTATTCATCGATATTTATAAAAATAAAGACAATAGGAAACTTGTCTCAAAACTGTATCTAGCAATTCAGTCCATTAAGAAACAATCAACATATAATGTTAGATTAAAATGGGAGAAAGAATCCGGTCTAGGCATCTCAGAGGAAGACTGGCTGAATATTTGTTCTGTACAGGCTACCTCTACTAGCTCGGGTATGTGGAGAGAATTCTGCTGGCGAAATATTATTAGATATTTTGTAACCCCCAAGTTAAAATTTATTCAGACTGACGACATTGGAGGTGGTCTGTGTTGGAGGAAATGTGGGGAACAGTTGGCGGATCATTTTCATGTATTCTGGAGCTGCCCAGCCATTCAGTCATATTGGCAGGAGGTAATACAAGTAATAATTAACATTTTCGGTGAGGGAATTGATAGTTCTTTTTCCACAATTTATCTGGGCAATTTAGCAGCTCATATGATGAAGAAAGATAAATATCTTATAAAGATATTATTAGCAGCCAGCAAGAAAGCTTTAACAAGAAAGTGGCTACAGTTAGAACCCCCGACAAAGACTGACTGGCTGGACATTGTGACCAGTATCCAAAACATGGAGAGGATGACGTTCGCATTAAATTTACGGATGGATAAATACTTACAGTATTGGGAAAAATTGATTGTGTTTATGACTCTAACATGATCTCATCTGCTGTATCATCTGAGATGTACTTCCATCAATTTGTTTATGAAAGAATGTATGGGTGACCAAATGATCATTCTGTTGTTTAGATGTGATTGTATGTTGTTGTTTTTGTTGTTTGTTTTTCTTTTTTCCCTTTCTAAAAGATAAAAAATAAAAAGAAAGTTTCAAAAAAAAAAAAACTATCAATGATAATCATTGGGGCAGGAAGTAATGTAAACAGACATCGGATACCATTCACTTCTAAAGTTAATGTAAACACACTGGCCAAAATATTGGATAAGGTCAAAAGATCGGATCTGTGCATTAAGACTTGCAGTGTAAATGCAGCCATATTGGCATGGTAAAAAGGGTCCAAAGCATTGACAGCGCTTTGAACCAATGGTGTTGAGTATTTTCAGGTTTACCGGCAACAATGGGCAGCAAATCAGGCAGATTGAAATCGCTCTGATCCAGTGGCCAAAAGCGCTCTGATCCAGAAGTGCCAAACCACAATTAACAAGATATATAAACAAATAAAATTTACAGTAATTTTATGAACAAACATGCATCAATCTATTTATTTATATAGTTCCGTCACAACATATGTGATTTGATGATCGCACTAAGCCATATCACATTCTCACAACCATGCATTGTCAAAATTCCTAAAATTACCGGGCAACCGGCGAGTAACACCCTTTCAACGCTGATTTTTACTTGCAATTGGTGCTTTGAACCCTGGCTAACATGCTAAAGGCCCAGGTATACTTCACTTTACACAACGAGTTGAGTCTTGCGCGCAGTCGTGTTCACGGATGACCGAGTTTGACACATGCGCAGTACAAATTTTTTTTAATACATCGGAGGGCATCGAGTCATGTCATCAATGGAACATTTGATGGGCAGGATCAGAGAAGAAAAATAGTGCATCCACCATTGCAACATAGTTCAGAAGATGACACCAAGAGAACAAGAATCAAAAACAATGGAGAAGGATATGCTTCTAAGTACTCATCTTGATAGAAGAAGAGAAGATGGTGTGTGCGGCTACTGAATCAGAAGAGACTTGTGAATTTAGCACTATTCTGTCCTGTGCGATCTCATATGTAAGCAGATGCATATGTAAAATGATGCAATCATCAACAATAAACAGCATGTAAATCACAATGGCTAATGTTATTGAGTGAAATGTCGACTGAGGAAGCGTTTAGGCCTGTGAAGCTTTAGGGGTGTTGATGGACTCGATCTACTCCATCTATGTTTTGATCATTGTTTTGAATCCAATCCAGATGTAGTCTTTGACAAAAATGTGATTTTCTCAGCTTTTTACTCAAAATGTTGCTATATGAAATGTACCCATACAAGTGTTCATTAGAAATGAGTGCATCAGGCTAGAATAAAGCTGTATTTTTTGTTTAACCCTTTAACATGCATTGTAAACGCATGGTTGATCTTTTTTCGCAATCAAATTGCTGTAATTAAAACTCGCCAAAATCATCCTTTTACTTCCTATTGAATAAAGTGTGTAATTGCAATTATACCCACTGGGTGGGAATGCTGCAAAAATATATTGTTGCTAAGAAGCTGAAAGAAAACCGGTAGTATATTGACATGACGCATCTCTTCAAAAACTGTCTGCAAGTGACGCTAATATTTGAGGTAAGATTATGTTCTAAATCTCCTAACGGTATATTTAGTTAAATGGCAGAAACGCAGTGAAAAAATTTACCTCTGTGTTGCATCAGAAAATGTGCCCAGGGGTGCATTGCCCGAAAGCATCGTTGTTGAACCATGGTCGTAAGTCCCATTGAACTTTATTGGTAACGACGGAACTTGCGACCATAGTTCGCTTTGGGAATTGCACCCCAGTTAATGTAAACTCAACTGCTCAGCAATGAGATCACCTCACATAATAAGATATAACATGGCATTCCTAAAATTACTAATTTCTGAGCCTTTTTGGAATAACACTACACTGAATAGCAATAGCTACAGCTGTCTAGATGGGTAGCTATCTATAAACATTACATTTTCTGTTCAATAATCTGACAAATATAACATGTTTATGAGTATGTAATTGTAATTATGGATGGACATATTTGTCCATTTATTTTATTTTTTTTTAGCACAGTAAACTCTTTTCACTCAAACTTCAACATTTTCTGTCTTATCTCATTTCATAGTTGTGTGTTATCGAATGTGTCTTACTCGGTATGCCATTTTTCTTATCAATTTATATGAAATTTCAATGTACCTATATGTTATATGTGCCTATAACAGTTTGTCAACATGACAATTATTCATTTTCATGGATAGATGTACATGAGGCACTGATTAATCAAGATACAGTTTGTCATGCTTGTGTAAAGTAATGTTAAGGTCTAATTTCTTTCAGACCTAATGGACTGTCTGACATTTTATGGACGTCCCAGAACTACATCTACAGCCTACAGCACTATTGCACTTTTACCTGCTGATCCATGTGATTCTGAGGTTGAAGATCTCAGTGATCCAGACAATGATAATTATGAAGATCATGTCCCTCCACTCAGCAAAGATTTGCCACCCCCACCAAAGAAACGGAGAAATAGGAACAGACTTGTTGAGGTCTCTTTAGACCTCTATCAAACTCCCTCCTCTTCTACAAAGGCCAGAAAGACCACATGGGTCAAGAAGGACATTCCACCTTTCACTGTGCCCGAGCCGGTCTTCATGATTCCAGAGTCAGTCCAAACACCATTTATGTATTGGAAGAGGCTCTTCACTGACCAGATGATTGAGCACATAACTGAGCATACCAACCAGTACTCAGTTCAACAGACAGGGACGTCCGTCAACACCACAGTAGCTGAAATTGAATATTTTTTGTCAGTTTTACTGTACATGGGAGTTTTAAATTTCCTTCTTTAGATGATTACTGGGCCTGTGAGTCACGATTCCCACCAGTGGCTGATACCATGTCAGTGAAGCGCTTCAATGTACTACGAAGAAATGTCCACTTCAATGACAACTTCCAGATGGAGGGCTGCACTGACCGCTTCCATAAGATCCGCCCTCTTTTTGACATGTTCAGAGAACAATGCCTTCTCATTCCCCCAACCAACAGGCAGATTGTTGATGAAGTGATGGTGGCCTACAAGGGCACCAGAGCTGGCAAACTCAGGCATTATATTCAAAACAAGCCAGATAAGTGGGGGTTTAAGATCTTCTGTCGGGGCAGC
The DNA here is from genome assembly GCF_024489055.1 of Chanodichthys erythropterus. Lineage (NCBI taxonomy): Eukaryota > Metazoa > Chordata > Actinopteri > Cypriniformes > Xenocyprididae > Chanodichthys > Chanodichthys erythropterus. The sequence goes on from NC_090228.1 coordinate 47,255,290, forward strand.
TCCTCTGGCATCATCCATGACTTCATACTGTACCAAGGGGCCACAACATTCTTCAACATTCAAGAGGAAGAGCATGCACAACTGGGCTTGGAAGACCTCCATCTAGGCGCCAAGGTTGTCTCAATACTCTGCAGCTCTATCACACACAAAGAGAAAACTGTGGTGTTCTACAACAACTTCTTTACCAGCTTCAATTTGGTGAAGACGCTGCACACCAATCTGGGTCTGAGAAGTGTGGGTACCGTCAGAGCAAATCACTCAGGTAATGTACTTTCTGTGTTATGTTCATTATATTGTTAAATATACAAACACAACTACAGCATGCATGCATGCACATACATTTTCTCATACATATAGAAACTGTATTAGGATTTATACACAAACAAATTTTTATTTCCACATTTTCAGGTGGTGCAACATTGATGAGCGACAAGGAGATGGTGAAGCGAGGCCAAGGTTTTGTCGATTTCTGTTCATCAGAGGGAGTCACTGCAGTGAAGTGGTTCGACAACAAGTGTGTCACCTTCCTGAGCAATGCTTATGGGGTGGAGCCGTTGTCCTCAGTGAAAAGATTCAAAAAGGAGGCACAAAAGAAGGTTGATGTCCCCTGCCCATCCATTGTCCTGGCATACAATCAAGCCATGGGGGGCATCGATCTCTCCGATATGCTTGTGCACCTCTATAAAACGCCAATGAAGGCACGGCGCTGGTACCTGCCTTTGTTTGGGTACATCATCGACGTGAGCATTGTGAATGCATGGCTTGTCTACAAGCAAGACTGCAACCTTCTTGAACAGAAACCGATGCCCTTGAAGAAGTTCCGCCTGTCGGTGGCTGCTACATTGAAGGGAGCCAACAAGGTACCAGCCAGGGTTGGCCAGTCCACAAGTGCAAAGCACAAACCAGAAGTTCGTCGTCCTAACCCCCGAGTTCTCCATCCCAGCCTGGATGTCCGCTACGATGGCATTGGACACTGGCCTACATTTGGCACTCAGCGAGGGAGATGCAATTTGTGCAAAGGTGGAGTGTCACGTTGGCGATGTTCCAAATGTGGAGATGGGAAGCTGTTTCTTTGTTTGAACAACAAAAAACAATGCTTTGTTGCATATCACCAGAGGTGATTTTGACCAGAGGTGATGTTAAATATTCTATTCTAATTTTTATTTTATTTTTTACATTGGATACATTTTAAAATTTTGATTCGATTACTATGGATGTAGAATATAAGGATGAGAAGTTTTACCATTGTTTAAAAAATGCCTTACCATATCATATTAATAATTTGTTATATTATATTACATTGACTATTTCTTATGCCATTTGCTTTATAGATAGTCACAATCTTATTTATTTATTTGTAATATAATTTTGAATGTATTTGTTTTTATAACTTTTTTGTTGTATTTAAAAAAATTGATTTCTATTATATTATTACATTAAATGTTGCACTTTTTCAATGCATTAATTGTATGCGTGTAACAGACGTAAATTAGTGAGAGCTGTGCATGTAAACCTCACTCCCCTGATCTCAAGAGACACTCTAGTGACGCTAGAGGTTGCAGCCTTTAGCCTCCTTGTTAGAGTGTCTGACCCCCATGTGGACAGGCCCGGGTTCACGTCCCACTTGGAGCGGGCAGGCGCTAACTGGAGGAGCTATGTTGGTACCCTGACCCGGATGGGAGTGAGGTTTGGGTTGGTGAGTGTAACAGACGTAGGCTAGTAAGAGCTGTGTGTATAATCTCACTCCCCAGTGTCCTACTTGGAGCTGGCAGGTGTGAACCAGGCTACATGTGTTATAAGAAGAACATGTTATTTGTTAAATAAATTCATGGATACATGATGTTCCATGGATGGTCATCTTCAGTTGCACAAATGAAAAACTCCATTATTGCTAAAGTGGGTCATCTGAAAAAAGAAAAACTAAAAAGTTACTAAATGTGGTTTCAGGAACACCATTTTAGCAATAAATTTTTTTTTGCAAATGTATTTCTTAGTGTGACTATTAAAGGGACTGTTAAATGGCTTCAGAAGTCTTGGAAAATAGTGCATGAAAACTTAATGTTTTTTTTTTTTTAATGCTTTTAGTGAGGCTTAATAATAACACATAATTATATGCACAGTATCAGACATCACTGAAAAGCTGCAGCTGTGGCGGTAAGGATTTTTGGGGGATGAATCTCCCCAGCTGTCACTGCCTTCTGCTGTCAGTGTCTTCTAGTACAAAAAATCTGCGTCTGATTGATGCTGCCTGCCTTGAAGATTTACTGCGAGTTTTTAAAATCATGATAATCAAACATACTCAAACACTATAATTAAATTTTAAACGATAATACTAACCATCAGGACATTTTATCGTGGTTTATCATGAAATCGCTAACCGTCCAATCCATAGTTTTGATGTTTTACGCATCTAAATGTTTTGATAACTGTTGCTTTGTGGCATTAAACTGGGAATTAAATGTCTTTTTTCGCCTTAGACCTGATGCTGTTGAAAGAGGAGAGTCAAGATCTGAATGAATTGGAAGAGAAAGATCAGTACAAGACGCAACATTATTTCATATCTGAAGAAAAAACTTTTAGTTGCTCACAGACTGAAAAAACTACCTCACGAAAAAGGTATCAAAAGTCAGGGACTGTAGGTAATGTCACATGCCATCTGTGTGGACTAAGTTTCAAAAAGCATGGAAACCTTGAAGTCCACATGAGAGTTCACACCAGAAGGAAGCTTTACCCCTGCCAAGAGTGTGGAATAAATTTCAATTGAAAAGAACGCCTTAAAGTCCACATGAGAATTCACACTGGAGAGAAGCCTTTCACATGCCAAGAGTGTGGAATGAGTTTTGCTCAAAAAGGACACATGAATGGTCACATGAGAGTTCACACTGGAGAGAAGCCTTTCACATGCCAACAGTGTGGAAAAAGTTTCACTCAAAAAGGACACATGAGAGTTAACAATGGAGAGAGGCTTTTTACCTGCCAACAGTGTGGAAAATGTTCATTCAAAAATCACACCTGAACAGTCACATAAGAATTCACACTGGAGAGAAGCCTTTCAAATGCCAACAATGTGGAATAAGTTTTACTCAAAAAGGACAACTGGACAGACACTTGAGAATTCACACTGGAGAGAAGCCTTAAAGTGCCCCTATTGTGGACTTTTGAAAATTTCCTTTTATGCAGTGTATAATGTGGCTGTATGTGAATGTAAACAGACCGCAAAGCTGTAAAGTGCATCATAAATAAAGTTATTGTCTCTTAAAAGAAATTGTTGACTCTATACCTCTTAAACAAGTCCTTGAAACCCATTTCTGCAAATTTCACAAGTTAACAAGTTTACATAATGCCTGCCTACGTTTTGCATTGACATCCCGTGAACCCATGACTGAGAAACTCATGCTTTATCATGACATGCACGCTCAAATAGAGGTCTGTGAAATGCTGCCACTGGTAGATTCTTTTGCATTATGATTCGAAGCACAAGCAGTATCAGTAATGTCAAAAAATGTGATTGCCCAGGTGAAAAAAAGTAAATTTCAGTAATGTCCTTAAAGTGCTCTATTTTCTCACACTAATTTTGTATTAATATACTAAAAATTCTTCTTTAGTACTTCTTAAGATCATCTAAGTGTACTCAACTGTGCTATTTTGGGACACCATGAAATATGAACTTAAATGTGCTTTTAATATACTATTTTATATTTCGTTACCACTTGTAGTACACTTTGGGTTCAAATGTACTATTAGTATCTAAATACATTTTTTAAATACAGAGATGGTATATCAAAAGCACATTTAAGTTCATATTTCATTGTGTCCCAGAATAGCAAGTACACTTAGATGATCTTAATATACTAAAAGTTCAATATACTAAGTTCAAAATTAGTGCACGAAAATAGAGCACTTTAAGTACATTATAGAAATGCACTTTTTTTTTTCACCTGGGTGTGCAGTCAAATGTCCTGGTGTATGCCGTTTAAACGAGTGTTCTCACAGATACACTTGCTGTACTTCCTGGAGTTTTGATATATGTTATAGACTCAATATTGTTTCTAAATGTGGTGACCTAAATTCCCGTGACCCTGGTTGTCACTGCAGAAACTGGGAATGATTCAAGCTGTAGGGACACTTTTGGAGGGACTAAATTAGCTCCGGTTTCAGAGTAGGGTTTCACCCAGTACAATAGGAACTAGTGACGCATATGTTCATTGTTTGGCCGAACGTATGCAAAACCCACCATTTTTAAAAAGCCATATAAACCTGAATGTGTAGAGGATCTAGCATACATGTTATAATTTTTGATACTTGCATGTCTAAATGTTTTGATGTCTTTTTCTTTCTGACATTAAACTGGAATAAACTCTTTTTTCATCTTAGACCTGATGGTGTTGAAAGAGGAGCATCAAGATCTGAATGAAGTGAAAGAGAAAGATCAGAGCAAGACGCATCGTAATTTCACGACTGAAGAAAAATCTTCACAGACTGAAAATACTACCTCACGAAAAAAGCATCAAAAGTCAGGGACTGTAGATAATGTCACCTGCCATCTGTGTTTACTACGTTTCAAAAAACAACACAACCTTGACGTCCACATGAGAGTTCACACTAAAAAGTTTTACCCCTGCCAAGAGTGTGCAAAGATTTTCAAAGATTCAATAAGGTTTAAAATCCACATGAGAATTCACACTGGAGAGAAGCCTTTCAACTGCTCTCAGTGTGGAATGAATTTCAGGCAAAAAGGAACCCTACAAAATCATATGAGAGTTCACTCTGTAGAGAAGCCTTACATGTGCCAACAGTGTGGATTGGGTTTCAGGCATAAAGTAAACTTTAGAAGCCACATGAGAACTCACACTGGAAAGCCGCCTTACATCTGCCAGCAGTGTGGAACATCTTTCACTCAGAAAGGAAACCTTACAAGACACATGAACATTCACACAGGAAAGAAACCTTGCATATGCCCTCACTGTGGAAACCGTTTCAGTCAAGATGGAAACCTTAAAGTCCACATGAGAATTCATTCTGGGGAAAAATAGAATAGTTTAAATGTAAAACTGATTTAGAAACCGTACACACGCCCTTGATGCACATTATGTAAATCCAACACTTTACATACTGATATGCTCATACGATCACATGAGATCTGTAAATGATATGTAACATGTTTATGCATGATGAAGAGATTGGACTTTAGTTTTGTGAATGCAGAAAGCTTTCTATTATGATTTATTCATGTATTTACACATCAAGTATAACAGGTGTGTACTGCATTGTAAGTGCTGAATGGTGAGGATATGGACAGCTGTCTTCTTGGAGACACATATAGTCTTAAACTGCTGTGCACCTGATGTGAGCTTCAGTGCAGGGGTAAAACCAGTTCACTAGATCCCACACAGCACACATGAGTGAAGGGATTTAATGTTCACCCACTGGAATCACCTTATTGTAAGATGTTTATTCACTTCAAAACTAATAAATTACTCTTCTTTAAAAAACACTGCTTTATACATGTTTGTGTTTTTGAACACAGATCAGCTTACAAGTTCACTTTACATTAAATTACATAGTGATGATTTACAAATGGTTTGTTCATCATTTGATCATTATTAATCATTGTTTTAGATAATGACGCTAAAACAGGTTTGACATAAAAAGCAAGTGTTTAATAATATAACAACCATCAAAAAAAAAAAAAAAAAAATCATTGTATCCATGGTTTACCAAGCTTTATAATGGCAGTGAGCAAGACCGACAAGTATGACACTGAAGAAAGTGTCTCCATCCACATCCATCCATCATAAACGTATGTCATACTGCTCCAGGGGCTTAATAATGGGCTTCTGAAGCGAAGCAATACATTTGTGTAAAAAATAAACATATTTAACAAGTTATAAAGTAAAGTATCTAGCTTCCACCAGACCACCTTCTGTATTCCCATTACAAAAAAAACAACTGGTGTCAATTAAGCTTTTTCTATAAGTTAAATACGGAAAGCGTAGGACGTAACATAAGATTTTTTGAACTGGTAGAGTTTTATAATTTCTACTTAAATTGAATACAGAAGCATTGGATTTTGTGATCTAATCTGATTTCTTAATCCTTTTTTTCTTTTAAACAACTGATTTCAGAGATCCAATCTGAAATCAGATCAGATTACTTTTGCACAACTGGCCCAGGCATTCAAATGGCAGCAGGAAATCATTCACCGAACGGAGTCTTGCATGGATTCTGATCACTCCTATGTATTTAAAGCTGCCAATGTATTGGCAAATTTGTCCTTAGAAACCAGAGCACTCATACCAGACATTATCGCGGGAGAATAACATATGAACAAAAACACAGCAAAGGTAAATATGAACCTGAGAATCATAATAAAATGATAAATGGTGTAAATCAAATGACAACATACATGACTAATAATTATGATTGAACTGAGTAAAGAAAATAAAGCACAGAAATGGAATTAATAGACATGTTTGAGATCCTAAGATCCTTTATTTACATAGGAATTGATCAACAAACTGAAATTGATTCATTCCCTTGAGTTTAACATGCTGTTCCTGTTTCTTTTGTTGTTGATTCTAACTCAATGTCTTCCTTAAAGTCTGCAAACTCACTCTCGATTTGTATTTTGTTTTTTTGTTTTGTGGACTGGTTTTCAGTTCCTGTGTTACCATTGCCATCTTATTAATTTCCAAATCAATCCTTGTTTATCACCACCATTACCTGTCCTTCATTTAGTCCCTTGTTATCTAGTATAATTAAATCCTCAGTCATCTTATATTCATTGTCTTGTGTTACTATTTCTTGCTAGCGTTTAATATATATAAGTGTTCATCGTCTTTCTGTGTTAAGCCTCTTATCTTGGACTATTTAGTCAAGCCAGTGTGTGACAGTCACTGATTTATCATGAAGCTTAAAGAATTATGGGTAGAATCTATTCTGTTTCATCAACACAGTTTCACAAATGATCCAACATGATAAACGGTAAACCCAGGATAGAGCGGTTGAGTGAATGTGGTCTGGACTGTGTGGATGAGGCTCATTGTGTCTCCAGAGATGCTGTAGAAGGACAGAGTTCCTGCACTGTGATCCACATACACTCCTATTCTACCACTGATGGACTTCACAGGGATTTCAGTTTGTATGTTATTGTGTCTGAATGAGTAACCGAAGAGAGAGCAGATCAAACTCCAAGACTGATCATTAAATCCAAACACACACTCATCACCCTGTCCCCTTCTGTTGATGCTCTTATATGACACTGATATAAATACTCCATATTCACCACTCCACTCAATCTCCCAGTAACAGCGTCCACACACACTCTCTCTGCACAACACCTGAGGATAATCAAATCTGTCTGGATGAACAGGATACGGCTGAAGCTCTGTGACAGTGTAAGTGATCACTCTGTTCTTCTCAGACAAACGGAGATGTTTATTCACTATGTTGAGATCCAGAGTGAACCGATGGGAATCTAATGGAGAGAAAACACATCAGGGGTGTATTGCATAAACTTTCTATATTAAGTCTAAAGTTAAAGATGCAGCCTGTAAGGTATTGCCTCTTTGTCGCCATCTCTGTTCAAAACCTGCGATTGCAGTTATTTACAGAATTGTCATCTTTACATGGGTTGTGCATCGGCACGACTCCTCAGTGTGGATTAATCTAATGCTTTAAGGATGTGTGGCTGTCAGTCACTGGTGAATACTGTTCAGGTACTTTGGAATGTCAGATTGTAGTCTTGGAAGTATGAACAAAATAAGAAAAGTTTCACAGGAAAATCTAAACAAGTAAGTAACAAATCTGCCACTTTTGTTCTGACCAAATTAGAAAAAAAGCATTACAATAAATCACACTATAAATGGTGATTAAATCTAATGATCGCTTAGCTCATATCACATCAAACACCAAATTATTATTGTTATACATTGTTCTCAAATTAATGTTAACATCAGCATTGTGTGACTATGCATTTAGTGTTTTTGCATTACCTGTAGATTTCAATTTATGTAAAGTTTAATCTTTAAATGTCCATTTGTCATACTATACAATCTGCCATCAAAATGATGTTTAATTATTCTAGCTGCTGCAAGAAAAGTCTATAAATGATCCTTCACCTGCATCATCCTTACATGATATAGCCTACTTGCTGGGACTCATCATTTATGTAAACAGATGTGATGTAATGACACAAAAATACGAACTGTGGCATGTTCGAATTGCCCACGCAAACCTATCAGTACCACTTGAATTAGAAAACATTATTACAAGCTTTACTGTGATAAATCAGGCTAAGGAAAGGAGATAGTATTGATCAATGAAAAAAAGATTGACAAGTTAATTTAGGATTTTTCACAAATTTGTTTTACAAAAGCAAATCTTTACTTGAGTTCGGAACTCAAATCTCAGGTCTGTTACCAAGCAACAAATGATAATAATGCACTTAAGAAATGTGGGGTTGTCCTAAAGATAAGACAAGTGTGTGAGTGTGTGTATACATACATTTGCTTACTCCTGCTGTAATCCTGATCTCTCCTCCATGATCCACACTACAAAACACACACAGTGTCACAGTTACTCAGTAAACACACACATCCTTGTTTATACTACTTTGTGGGGACCTCCAAATCTGGGCATTAATTGGTTTACAGTTAAATGTACACTGTTATACTTGTTCAGCCACTTAAAACTCACAATGTGCATAAAAATTAAAAAGTTTCTGTGCATGTGTCTGTACTGCATGTGTGTGCATTTGTATGGGAGAGAGAGTGGAAGAATGCGGATAAAGCATTATTAGAAAAATCATAAAAAAATGTTTGTAATTTATATCATACTCTTTGTTATATTTATTTGTTTGGTCTATGTCTTTGTGGGTTTTGGTTCTTTTGTTGTTGTTAGGCTGTAACTGAAATTATTTTGGAAAGTGACATGGAACTATGATGCAGTCAAAACTTGCCTGAAACTAATTAAGCTGCACATTTACTAAAGCATTCAACAGCCCCATAGTATAACGAGTATTTACATCCTCAGTAAGTTCTCAATAAGAACTTTTGTAAATCTATAAAAGAAATAAAGTCTAACTGGTTTGTAATAAGTGAAGATTGTAATAAAGTTTTTTAATCACAAATCTTAATGCTCTACATACTTGAGTTTATCCAGTCTGTAGTTTGGGTGGTTGAGTTTATCAGTGAGCAGCTTGACTCCTGAATCTCCTGGATGATTATAGCTCAGATCCAGCTCTCTCAGGTGTGAGGGGTTTGAATTCAGAGCTGAAGACACATAACCACAGCCTTCCTCTGTCACCATACAGCCAGACAATCTATAAAGACACAGCAACAATCCACAAGACATTAGTTTGTCAATCAAATATTACTATCACACACTGACCAGTGCAGTTTATATTTGCAGGCAGCTGCTATTGTCAGTAGATTCAGTTACAAAAGTGTCTGTGGAAGTGTATCAGAGTAAAAGTATTAATTTGCTTTTCTAAATGTAGTTATCCTCTTGAGGCGCATCCCCCTTTTGTGCCTCAAACAGGTTGTCTTTCCTAAACTATATTGAGTATGAGCATAGTTCTGGCATCATTTAAAAGTCGAAAAATTGAGCTTTAGACTTAATATAAGTAAAAAAATAAGTTGGACAAGCTGAAGTTTAATAGAATAAACATTATTTTACATAACATAACACTGCATAAAATCTTTTTATCATTTAAAAAATAATAAAGATACATGTGAAAGCTAGAAATACACTGGGCGCAAAGCCACAAGTCTTGTTTTAATTTTGAAGATGAAAAAAATAAGGTTTAAGTTTAGAATGTGTGCATATTTTACTGAGGTAAAATTACCTCTATTTTACTCAGTATAAATATCAAAATATATGTTCTTCTCTGGTGAGAGTAGATTTCTCTGTTGTGAGACAGTTTGTCACATGAACAAATAATGTAAGCTATGCCTAACACAAAATATTTTTTTTTCTTTGAGTTAAAATTATTTAATATATATCTAATTCCATTGGAAACTAAACTTTTTTTTATTAGAGAAATATTCCAACATACAGAAAACTCCTACAACTCAACATACAGAAAACAAAACAATGCTCCACCCACTCTCCCTCTACCTGATACACACCACATAGGGACGAATACAAAAAAAAAAAGCCAGAAGTGAAATGGATCTTAGATCCAACTCAAATTAAGTCAACACCCCTTTCCTTCAAGGCTCCTCTGCCTTCTCCTGTAAATACCTTAATAAAGGGTTCCCAAGTTTTAGCAAACTGTCCTTAGAAAGAGTAGCATATGCTCCAAATGTAATGCATTTGTGAGTTTGTCAAGCCACAGCTGGGATGGGGCCCCGGATGTTTATTTATTTTAAAACCATTTACCTCAGTATTTCCAGCTGACAGTTTGGACTCTTCAGTCCATCAGAAAGAAGCTTCACTCCAAAATCCCGCAGGTCATTGTTACCGAGGTCCAATTCTCTCAGGAAGGAGTTTGAGGAATGTAAAACTGAAGACAAATTTTCACAGGACTGAGAAGTGAGATCACAGAACTGTAGCCTGTGTATAGAACAAAATAAACAGTAACAGTAATCCTTAGTAGGTAGCTTTTATAATAAGGAGCTTGAAAAAACCCTGTGCTGTTGAGCAAAGCTAAAACAATTTTCTATTCATAAAACATCAAACCAGTATTTATATAATCATACACATTACATGTATTAATTTTTTTACTGAATAGTCTAGGCCAACAGGTTACCCATGTAAAATGAAGGCCCTATTACAAAAAAATTAACAGTGTATATAAATGATTGTAAAGGTGACTCTTACAGTGCTCTTCTGGTGTTTTTGATTACTGGCAGCAGTCTCATTACTGCTTTATCAGATCTTTGGTATTTATGCAGTTCAAACTTTTCTTGAGTCTCTTCTGACATGAGGAGCACAAACACCAGACCAGACCACTGGATAGAGGAGAGATTCTCTGCTAAAAGATTTCCTGAGCTCAGATTCTTCTTGATTTCCTCCAAGTCATCTTTCAGTTCACTGAGACAGTAGAAGAGATTCATGGTTATATCCACTGATTTCTCCATCTCTATTATCTGTTTGATATAGTCAACAGTGTTGTTAACATTCTCTGATTTCAGTGTCAGTTTTGGCAGTAGTTCCTTCAGGTCACTTTGAGTGGACTCCAGTGAGAGACCCACGTAGAACCGGAGAAAAAGGTCCAGGTGTCCATTCTCACTTTGTAAAGCCTTGTTGACTGCAGCCTTATGAAGCTGAAACAGTGGCTTTTTGGACAGTTTCCATGTCAGTTTTTCTCTCCAGGATTCAAGAAATGGGGTTGTTTTCTTGTATTTGCTAATCAAAAACACATAGAGAGCAGCAAGGAATTCTTGTGCGCTGAGATGTATAAAGCTGTAAAATGTTCTTGCCTTTTCTTCCTGAAACATTTGCGTGCATAACCCAGACAACACAGACAATTCACTGACATCTAGTCCACATTCCTCAAAATCTTCTTTGTAGAAAATCTGTTTTCCTTTCTCCAGCTGTTGAAAGGCCAGTTTCCCAAGCTTCAGAATAATCTCATCAAAAGACCTTGCACTGGTTATAGGTTCAGGGTCATCACAGTATTTTTCTTCCATCTGTTGCTTCTGAGAAATTAAGAAGCTTGTGTACATCCCTGTGAGAGTTGTGGGAGTTTTGTCATTGCTCGCTCGGGCCAGTAGGGGCTGAAGAACAGTAAGAGAGATGGAGCAGAAAACAGGGATATGGCACATGATGTACAGGCTTCTGAATTTCCTGATGTGACGGATAATGCTTTCAGAAACCTCAGGACTGCTGTTATTTTTGAAGTATTGCTCTTTCTGCTCATCATTGAATCCTCTCACCTCTGTCACTTGATCAATGTAGTTACGGGGTATCAGACCGGCTGCTGCTGGTCTGGATGTGATCCAGATGAGAGCAGAGGGAACCAAATGTTTCTTGATGAGGTTTATTATTATCTTAGTCACTGCTGTTTTTTCATTTACATTTGTAAATCTGTCACCTTCTTTTAATCCCAAAGGAAAGCGACATTCATCTTCATCCAGCCCATCAAAGATGAACATAACTTTACCATCACTTTCAGGAAGAGAGGACAGTTCTTCAGGACTACTAAAGAAGTATTTGTTAAGCAGTCCCAAGAGACTGTACTCTTCTTTAATCAAATTCAATCTACGAAATGGAAGTGGAAATATGAAGACTATATCCTGGTTTTCTTTTCCTTCAGCCCAGTCAAGGATGAATTTATTGACAGAGACAGTTTTCCTAGTCCAGCGATCCCCATTGTCAGCACTTTTGTTTTGTCGCCCCGTGGACTGGACTTTAAACATGTCATTACACTCGATTGGCTTTTGTTTGGCAGTCAGTCGGTTGTGGTTTGGTTCGATCTGTCTCACCTAATGGTCGTTCACTCTTCCTCCAGTTTCATTCTCCACCACGTATAAATCAGTGTAAATATTGTTCAAGTATTTCTGATGACCCATCTGTGAGTTACCTATCAATATCCTGTTGTAGTCCTGTTTTAATGTGATCTTCAGTCTGAGACTGGTCTCGGTGTAATCATGAAGACTAGCTTGATTGTCGTCTGCAGTTAAGCATTTAAGAAAGAGGGAAAAGACAGCAAAGACTAAGTGATCAGTTTTATTATAAAATCATGCTTCTATTTTTGAATTAAATCACAATCTTACTGCAATAGTGATAACATGCACATCGTACACTGATTATGCTGAAGTTGACAACATATATGGTGAGGGAAATGCCTTGACTAATGCTGACTCAAATGCACCTGGTTTCAATTTTAAAATTTTTGAACAACTTTCTTTTTCTAATTCCTTCCAGAGCATTTACTGGACTGTCACAATTGGATCAAAATTAAAAGGACAGTTCACCTAAAAATGAACATTCTGGAGAAGGTGTTCGCTGCAGAGCAAATGGGTGGAGCTTACATTAGCGCCCCCTTCGCTAGATGTCCAGCGAGGAGGAGCGAATGTACAACCACACTCTAATCCTACCCACAACTCTATCTCTCCACCCCATTCAACTTCATTCGGTCATCATTTGGTCATCATTTACTCACCCCCGATTAGGATATTTGGAAAATGATCAGTAACCAAACAGATCTCGCCCCCATTGACTACTATATGGTAGACACTGGGGGCTGAGATCTGTTTAGTACCTGACAATTTTCCAAATATCTTCCTTTGTGTTCAGCAGAACAAAGAAATTCATATAGGTTTGGAACTACTTGAAGGTGAGTAAATGACAGAATTTCCATTTTGGGGTGAACTATCCCTTTAAGGTCATACTGAAAAGCTTTTTGATCAAACCATTGATATCTAATGCTGCGTTCACGTCACCTCGTATTTACCGGATTCTTGAAATGACAACACGTGACGTTATATTCGGAGCTGTTCACGTCCTCGGACTGGTAATTATGCGTTTCCATGGCACCACTATCAACGCCTAAATGAATCTAAAGCGGTCAGGTGGTACAGAGGCCACGTGGTACATGTGGGAGCTTTCAGAAAACTCCCAGCTTACAAGCTGTAATTACGAGCTCTACGAGGACGTGAACGCTTTTTACAAGCTAGAATCTCGTAACTACAGGAACGAGGCCGCGTGAACGCACCTTAACACACCACACAAGACATGAGACTGTATTAGGTTCAGGTTGGGGTTATCGCAAAGACCCTTTGTATGTAAAAGTTGCTTTCAGAAGTTTTAATTCAGGGTTTAAGACCCTAAACAATTTAACCATTTAAAAAGTCGTGACTAGATACTCTGTTCTATTAAATGTGCTTGTATAAGATCTGCCACTGTTCTTCTTGACCCTGTAAAATTGCTGTTATATTTCCTTGTTTTCATGTACATTGTTATTTACCAATTATCTCTTTTGAATGAATAGCAGCATATGTCTTCATATTGCCTTCAGCCTGATCTGTGTGTGTGAGAGAGAGAGGATCACTCACTGGGAAACATAAATCACACAAACACATCAGCAGAGCTTGTCAAACTATCACATTGGTAATCTGTAAATCACTTTACAGTCACAGTAAATTAAATGTTACCTTGGTTGTAATTGTTCTGTAGCTGCTCAGCCAGATTATTCTGGTTCATCTTCTTCAGGATTTTCAGTGACCTTCACAGCTTCTTCTGGTCCAAAACATGCCACCATCTTATCCACAGTTTTCAACCTATCTGCATTCTCCATATCAGACTGATATACACTTATTATCATTCTTTAAGTGCCACTGAAACTTCTTCAGTTCAGCTTCTAGCAGTTCATTGAGGGATTTCTCAAGCAGCTCTTCAACAAACGCCATCGCCCTTCACAGATTCACAGCTGCAGGACAAAAAGAAAAAGATCTGAAGTATTTTCACTCTAAACGTGGACCTAAACATCAAATGTTATTAAGATTATAAAAAATGAAGCTGTGATCAAATCAGGACTCTCAGAGGCACCTCATCCAAAATCATCTGTTAAAGTCAGAGCTTAACAGGATCCGGAACCTCCGAAATCCAATCCAGCACCTAATTTGGAGGATCCCCCTTCTCGCACACCACTGACATGCACCATGCTGACCTGTAGCTTAGATATGTTTCATGAAAAATCAAGTATAATGGGGCGTTCACACCAGACGCGACTTGTGCGAATAATCACGCTATTCGCATGTAGTTGGACGCTCGAACATTTTGAGTTTACTCGCTTCTTTTGTGTCATGAGAGGGGCTCTCCCGCTCCTTTATGTGTCCCTCAGACTTTTCCACACACTTCCTCTGAATAAATACTCAACTCGTCAGCGGGAAAGTTGTAAAATACAGCGAATAAGCTTAATTTGCCAGCTTTAGCTAGCTTGTAGTCTTAATATTTATATAGCCTGTAGCTCGAGTAAAGACTGTTTTTACAACTTACCAGATTGTCCAACCTCCTCACTCACTTTCTTCCAAGCAAGATAATTTTTATTCTTGTTTCTATAAAAGTAGATGCATCTTACAGAAATGATTTGTCCTCCATTGTTGTTTAAGATTTCTGCCTCGGTCACTACTAGAGCAAGCTCCTGATTGGTTAACGCGGCGTGAATTTTCGCCAACGTTCAGATTTTTCAACTTGCGTGATTCGCGCGAATAACGCGTTATGCACATCAAACGCCCGAAACGCTCAATTTGCGCTGCAGGATATCTATTCACATCTTTGCATTGACTTAACATGTAAATCACTCGCGCTTAACGTTTCATTCACATCTGGTGTGAACACACCATAACTCTTGCCTTTGACATGTACGTATACATGGGTGTGATTGCTCTAGGCTAGTACCTGGAGAGCGAACATGTGAGCGGATCAGTGCATCACGTTATCTACTGCTAAATTTAAATGTGCCTTCTTCCTTTCTTCCTGTGCTTTCTTCATTATTTTCATTATTAAACACTTGCAGTCTGTATAATTCATAAACACTAACAAATCCTGACACCATTTCAAATTCAATAATTAAAAAAAATTCCCAATATTTTTATTGAAATTTTTGTTTTCCAAAAGACAAAAAGACCATATAACACAGGTCCACATAAAGAAAAAGAACAGGTAAACATTCCCACACTCATTCACTCACATACTTGCACTTCTTAATATTTTTAGTTCCCAGATATAATGTTCATATAAGGTTCCCAAAGTTTTTCAAATTCTTTTAGTTTCCCTTTGGCAATATAAGTTAGTCTTTCCAGTCCTATACATTCTGACAGTTCTTTGGTCCATTGTTTTCTTGAGGGTGCTTCCATTTTCTTCCAGTTCAAGGCAATAGCTCTTCTAGCATGCAAAAATCCAAAGTCCAGCAGTTTTGTTAATTTCTTAGTGGGTAGTAAACCTTTTGGATACATTCCCAAAATGCAAAGTTTTGCACAAAGAGGTAGTCTTACATTGAATACATTGGACAGGCACTGAATTACATCCGACCAGAAACCCCGTATTTTTGAACACTCCCGAACACAATGAATGAGTGTTCATTTGTAGTTGTTGCATTTGGTGCACGTATCAGGAATATTCAATAAATTTAAACAAAAACATTGAAGTTTGATTTCTAAAGCTCACCTTCTGCTTCAAATTACACAGTCAAAGCATCAGTGGTTATTCCTGACAAAAAGGATGGTTTATAGGTCAAGGAATAGCTGGTACAAGAACAACAAAATCTATTATTATGATTATTATTATTATTATTTACTGAGTGAACATCACACACACCAGTAGCTCCAGAAATTTCTTGAAAAATGAAGGACCACCACTTTCAACTTAACCTAGCAAAGACAAAACTGCTTGTGGTCTCAGCCAACCCAACATTTCATCACAACTTCTCCATTCAGCTGGGTTTGTCAACTTTAACTCCATCCAGGACAGCCAGGAACTTGGAGTTGTGATTGATGATCACTTGAACTTCACAGACCACTGTTGTATCAGCCAGTCAATTCCCCTCTCCATTGCCTCCATAACTTTCTAATTGATTCCTCTGCGATACTGCACTTGATATAACACACAAAAATCAAGTTGACATCCATTGCTTTCTGTTTAATGGCCATTGATTTTTTATTTTTTACTTTAGCTTTACTTTAAAAGAATCTAAAATGAAGGGAATCCTATCCTTTTAATCATAATGCAAATAACATTCAAACAAAAGAGCAAGTTGTATTCTGTCTCACTTTGAAGTTCTTTTAGGCCATCCAATATTCAGTTCCTTGGTCCCGAACATACACATACACTTGATCCAGTTCCTAGTTCCTTCTTAGGCCTGTTATTTAAATACACCCCTTTTGACCTTTCTAGAACATGTACAGGAAATTTCGACATTTGCATCATAAGCATATTATGTAATGCTTAAAGCAGGAATTAAGCAAACTATTAAAAGAAGTCATACAAAACTCCATCTTCCTCAAAACACTCTTTACACTTTTCTGAAAAGGCATTCAACCTCCATCAAGAAAATTTCCATCACACTAATATGCAAAAATAACAGAAATAATTGTTATATATTTCCCATTTTTACAGAGCCTCACACATGACATGCAGCAAAAAAAGTCAATTGTGGGCACTCATTACTAAAGCCCCGTTCACACCGCCGGCGACTTTTTCGCTGCATGGCATTAGTCTCTGTACTGTGAAGTCGGTTGTGGGCTTTCCTAGTGCTGTTGCTGTAATGTCATTGGTAGACTGCCCGTCTGATCATATCTATAGAAAATGCATTCTGCTGTTGTAGAGTGCTGTGACTGCAGTGCTCAATGCATTAACGATCGATCTATCAATAAGTTAAGCTCACTCATTCTGTCAAAAATTACTAAAACATCATTCGAACTTGACAAATAATCAATGTTCTTGTCTCTAATAATCAACACAA
Organism: Chanodichthys erythropterus; assembly: GCF_024489055.1. Classification (NCBI taxonomy): domain Eukaryota; kingdom Metazoa; phylum Chordata; class Actinopteri; order Cypriniformes; family Xenocyprididae; genus Chanodichthys; species Chanodichthys erythropterus. Next base: position 47,272,700 of record NC_090228.1, read on the forward strand.
TGCAGGGGAAACTGTAATATGAACTGCAGCAGCAGTGTTAAACTGCTCACAGCGTCATATAATTAACAACACAAAATGTATGATGAATCAAACTCACAAGACTGCCAACCACGTCATTTCCATGCATCATTTTATTATATCCATGTATGTACAGTCAAATCATATAAAACAGTGAAATCACTCAGGAATTGTGTCATGTCTGTCTTGCCTGCACTCGAGATGGTGACGTGAGCTCCAGAGAGCTCCTATTGGTTGTGGCTCACGAATTTCTCTTCTCATTTTAAAATTCTGATCTTTTATTGCATGTCTCCCGTCACTTGACATGCCTACATTCCATCGCCAACAGTCACTGTCACCGGAAGTCGCAAGAGCTCCATTGAAATGAATGGGTTCCTGTCACTGCTTGTCGCTGGTGGTGTGAACGGGGCTTGAGTTGTTCTCTCAGTTTACTAAATAGTGTGCATGAGGGAATGAATTAGTAAGTCATATGCACGATTTAGCAATTTGAGCTACAGTAGCTCGTCTGTTGGATTGAACCACACGGGCCAGTCTTCACTCCCCACGTTCATCAATGAGCCTTGGCCGCCCATGACCCTGTCGCCGGTTCATCACTGTTCCTTCCTTGGAACACTTTTGATAGATACTCACCACTGCAGACCGGGAACACCCCACAAGAGCTGCAGTTTTGGAGATGCTCTGACAAGGGCCAAATTGTGATGTCTAGACGACTGGGTCAAACTAGGGTGACCACCTGCTAATAAGCCCAAGGGGGGACAAGGGCTATGTTTCTGAGGGACAATGTGGGACACTGCCTGGCGAGGCGGTGACTCCACCCCATGGGCAGACTCAGTGATAATGGTTTACTCATTTCTAGCACATAAAACATGTGTAATTGCTGATGTATGCTCATGAATAGGCCAACCAATGTCTATTTTTTTTTCTAAATGTATGTCCTATATGTATATACATATACATACATGCAAAATCAATTGGTAGTTACTAATAGAATAATGAGGACACAAACATTTACATTCAGTCGCGTTCGGTCCCATTTATTTGCATACACATACCTACACCGTTTTAGTCCAAAAGTGTGCCCATTTGTAGAAATACACATTTTGCATTCAGATTGCATTATGGTTTCATAATTACCAAGGTCATAAAATATAATTTGCTAAGGGGGTTCGGGGGCATGCTCCCCCGAGAAAATTTAGATTTCTCTGGTGTATGTGCATTTTTAAGACGTTTTAAGGCCAACAAATTGGATAACAATAGCTTTAAAACCATGTTAACAAATACATGCATTCACAGTTTTGAGGCAGCTTTAATCGCATGTGTGGTAATTTCATGACTTAACTTACAACAGAGCAATGACGGTCATTGCTCGTATTCTTATGGGCTTTATTTAAGCTATAATAAAGTAATTATGCAGCGCGCGCCGGCGCATTTGCGCATGCAATTCTTGAGTGCGCGCCGCGAGCACAGAATAACAGCTGATTGGACATGTTAATTTTTCTGAATTTTACTGATAGTATGACAACATCTCACCTGACCGCAGTTCACTGTTGTTCAATTGAATCTCTCTCTGCGTCACTTGTAGCCTATCTTTTCCAATTTTCATTGATTCAACTTATTCGTTTAAAAAGCTGATTTATTCAGTAAAGAAACAGCGCCATTTGTTGCTCAGGGACACAATGCTCTGGATTTGATCTGAACTATATTCGTTGGCGAAATTGTGCAGAAACAGGCAATGATGTCTAAAATGTAAACATGAATAAAATTTATTTAACATTTGTTATGCTGATGTCTGGAGAAAAACGTCACTCTTCATGTGATATTTATTAACACAGTGAAAGCGTGCACTCTAAATGCGCACCGACACTAGTCTAATCTACAAGACAACATCACATACAGGGATGTCAGATCGATTGTGCATCGTTAAAACAACAATTATGATAAAATCGCACACCCCTAACCGACCCTCTTCACAGTATAAATAACATTTGAAATTCAGGTCTGTAGACATTACTATTTAGACTTTTGGTGGCAGTGAAACAGCTACTCTGGTGGCGTCAGTCAATCTATCTTTTTTGGTGGCATTTTATTTTCTTTCACTTCATGAATTTACATTATACATTTAAATTAATAGTACCCAATGCAAAATCATACTGGGGTGGCCAGAACTTATGCAGGGGTGGCCGTGGCCACCCCTTGAGGGCGCCCCTGTGCGTGACACAATCTCAATTTGCGGGACGCATGAATTGGGCTTCAAACGCTGTGCGCGCACGCGCTACGCGGGACGGGTGGTCACCCTAGGTCAAACTCGCTCAAATCGTTATGCTTGCGCATTTTTCCTGCTTCTAACACATGAACTTTAAGGACAAATTGTTCACTTAACAGTAATTGCAGGTTTCAAACAGAGATGGCGACAAAGAGGCAAAACATACAGACTGCAGCTTTAAGGTAGGAAAATACCTAAAACAAATCATAAGCAAAATTTGAAATCTGCTGAATCATCCTGAACACATTTCAGGGACAACTTGGCAGAAAATTATTAAACAGATTTATACATCATCTATATGTGACCAGTCACGGAAACCAGGGACACAAGTCGGCAGCACAACATTTTTGCAGAATCTGTTAGTTGAGATCACGAAGAAGCCTCTCCAGCAGTATTGGTATATTTAAAAGTGTACATTTTAAGTTTGAAATCGGCTTGTTTTTCTGAGATTCTATCTCGCAGTTGGGGCGTGTCATTGTCTGTTTGTATTTCCTTACAGGAATCGGATACGCCGGCTTTTGTTTCTTTTGTTATTGCCCCCGCCCTCCAAGGGAAGCGTGGCTACTTAGTATGCAGCGCCGGCTCTGCTGGATTCTTTAGCTGCGGAAAAAAGTGGCGAATTATTGGACATTTAGAGGCAAACAGACGGTTACACTCCGAAGCTTCATGATTCATTTGTTTTGAATCAGTGATTCGGAGCATGTATCAAACTGCCAATGTCACGTGATTTTAGTAAACGAGGCTTCATTACGTCATCACTGTTTCGAAACATTTCAAAACAGTTAGAAATTTCAGTGGTTCACCGGTAGAGGGCAATGATAAAGTGAACCCATGAATCATGCAGATTCACTGAGAACTGTTGAAAAAGTGTCTATGGGTTTTACCTGATCTCTGATCAGTTTTATAAATTTGTAGATGTTTTAATTAGACATTAGAATAATCAAAATAAATAATGGTAGTTATTAATCTCTTATTTGCCTGTTTAGCTTGAGCCATGGAACAGAGAAACAAGCCTTGAAAATTGATAAAAGAACAGATATACAGTCACTCTATATGTAATCTTATTAGAGGATTAGTTAATTGCATTTGATTGATTTTACTTTCAATAAAACATTTGCAATAGATTTGTAAAGGTGTTTTTACTGCATGTTTAGTGTGAGTTTTGTTGCATTTACACTGTTCTGACCACTAGGGGTCACCGTGGAGTCGGGTGTCAGATTGTTTCGAAGCCTCGAAACATCATGGCACATTTGATTCAACTGCTTCAGTGTTTCACGAAGCCTCGCTCTGCCCATAACTAACAAAAATGCACAGTTCAGAGTGGTTTTAATCCAAAAAGTGCAAACAAGTAGTTTTCCCAGTTGTGCACAGTAGCATTAGTCAAAAACAAAACAATAGTGATGACCGTCTGACACTGATGCTCCGACACAAGCTTCGAACTCGGAGCAGCATTTTTCTTGAACTACTGCTTCGGAGCTTGCTTTGGGGCGGAAAAACACACGTGACCGATGACGCCTGAAGCAGCAACTGCTTCAGTTCTCTAAGTGAATCACGTGAGTGGTTCAGACCAGTCGATACTGCTTCGCATCGCGAGAGGCTTCATGACGCGAGACTTTGCTGTGCGCACGCTTCAGCAGCTTTTTAGGTGCGTAATAGGACTATATAGACACCCAAAACGATGCACAAGATGTGGATTTGTTGTATTAGGAGTTTGCATAGTTGTTATTTTCACTGCATTGTTTGATCATCTTCATGGAGCCAGCTAGGAAGAGAACCTGTTCTCCAATGTGGGAACATTTTTATTTTTATAAGTTGAATAAATTGCTTTATTATACCTTGGTTATCCTACTGCACCTGGCTTATTTATTTCGTGGCTGGTTTATTTACATCATTCACACAAACCCTAGTTATACTTATACAGACATTATATTGCTATCTTCAATTTCGCCACTAGATGTCACTGAAACGAAGCTTTGAATGAATGAACCCACTTTCAAAACAATTGATGAAGTGGTTCAATACTGATTCGTTGCTTCATTTGGACATCACTACAAAACAACAAAGAGAGAGAAAACAAAAACAAATGCGATAAATCAAACTTATTTATAATATATCAATAAATGTAAGTTTGGCTATGCCAATGTCCAGACCCAAAATACATGTGCAATTCAACTTCTCTATCTTCCATTTCCCTAAAATGGCTGCCTTTTAAAGCTTTGGCTCCTCCTATATTTGGAACATACCATTTTACGGGGAATACTTTTAAGTTACATAAAAGTAGTTAAGTTCATTATAGTTCGGCTCTACAACATCCATCATTTGTATATATTACAGTTGAAACTGCTCAAATCAATAAAGACAAGACATATAAAAAAACACTTACATCCACTGTTCTCTCCCTCCCCTATGAGGTCAGAACCCGATGGAGAAATCTGCCATGAGCAAATGTTAGCTTAAAAATGGCTACTTCCCATAAGATAGAGGTGCACCCGAAGGTATGTCTAGCTGTTTGAAATGCATTGAAGTTAACTTGATAACTAAAGAAAATGAAATAAACACCTATTGTGTAAAGTATTTTTGGTATTATTTTCTGTGTAACATTATTGGAACAGGATGCATCACTGAACATTAAACATTTAAACAAATAACAATATTTAACAGACAAAAACAAAACTAACAACTTGGGATGATAAATGGGATGTTACAACACCAAAATTAGGGCACAACATACAACTACATAAGGATGGTATAGTTTTCCGGCATTTAGTTTGTACATATGTTTAATGGTGGAAACAGTTTGTTGTACATGTACCCATGCTCAGTCCCTTCAAAATAAAAGTCCTAGGTCACAGTCAGTCTGTGACAGTTAGCATTTTTGAATTGAATGTGATGCTAATAATTTTAGCCCGTGGTGGAGCAAGTGCTACTTAATATTCTTAACAAGGATTTACTAACGTAATATTAAATGTATCAGATTAAATTCCTACTTAAGTAAAAGTAAGTATCCGTAGCCGTAAAATGTGCGTTAAGTCAAAAGTAAAAGTATGAAGAGTTTAATGTACAGGATTTTTTTAATCCTTTGACTCAAACCAGGTCTAACCACTAACTGAGGTCTAAACCAGGAAAGATAAATTAAAAGATAAATTACTGACATTTACAATGGTCTGATTTTCCCGTTGCGTCTGTCATTGCTATGCAACCATGCAGCTTTACAGGGGTATGGCTTATCTAAATGAGATGTAAATGAGCCCTATTGTCACTCCCAGCAGGTGACAAATGGCGAGAACTGCGAGTTTTAGAGGCTTTTTCTCTCTTTAGAGCTTTTTTGAGTGCCTACCTTCAAATGGCCACAACTTCTCCAAATATTATCAGATTTCCATGTGTTACACATTGTTGGAAAGCTTGGAGACTACACTTTTTTAGAATCTGTGACTAACTAAAAATGCCCCAGAACCGACTTGTGTCCCTACTTTCCGTGATTGGTCACATATGTCAATGTCATGTGGTTGTGCAATTCAAGGTAATAGACTGGCTTCATTGGTTAAAGGTTAGGTTATCTAAATTCAGACCAGAACTAGACCCTATTTGTGATAGATGTAAGCAGACACATGCCCAAGTTTGTATAACTTTGGAAATCGCCAATAGACCCATCTCCTTTTATTGCTAAATTTGGTGTTAGAGCACAGAACATGTGCCTAAGTAGCCATAATGGTTTATATATATTTGGTCTTTGTACATTGTAATTGATACTTTGTCTGATGGGTAGAGGGATGGGTTGTGTTGGGAATTTTGACTGTAAATACTGTAGTGTTTCATTTTCTTTATCTTGCATATTATAAAATCTTAAATAAACAGACCTTGTTAAAAAAATACACTTGCTCATGTAAGCAAATAACTTCCAGAAAACTCTTCTTGACAATACAGAAGAAACCTCCCATAATGACCGTACTTTGGAAGGGTTCTAACACAAAATTATGACTTTTCTGAACATATAGGCAGATGGTGAACCAACAAAGGATATATTCTTCCATTTAAAAAAATCAAAACATTAATAAAAAGCTGTTATTCTTCTTCAACTCAATCTCACACAGTTCTGTTACAGTCAGTAATGCCTTTCTGCACAGTGAATCTCTTATTTACATTATTATTTGCTATAATGAGAGAATTTGCAGGGCATGCAGAACTCAGAATCCAGTATCCACTCAAAACACTGTCTTTGTTTAATGTCTATTTTTGTGTGTGATATGAACTCTGCTATATAGACCCCTTAAAAGTTTGTAAATATTG